>NW_021293183.1:0-1284 GCF_002162155.2 Triticum dicoccoides
CACGACGCTCTGCTTGCAGCTGCACCAGCTTACTGCTCCACCATTCAACATATACACGTATCCGGTTTGTGACTTAGAGTCATCCAGATCTGAGTCGAAGCTAGCGTCGACGTAACCCTTTACGACGAGCTCTTCGTCTCTTCCATAAACGAGAAACATGTCCTTCGTCCTTTTCAGGTACTTCAGGATATTCTTGACCGCTGTCCAGTGTTCCTTGCCGGGATTACTTTGGTATCTTGCTACCAAACTTACGGCAAGGTTTACATCGGGTCTGGTACACAGCATGGCATACATAATAGATCCTATGGCTGAAGCATAGGGGATGACACTCATCTCTTCTTTATCTTTTGCCGTGGTCGGTGACTGAGCCGAGCTCAATCTCACACCTTGTAACATAGGCAAGAACCCCTTCTTGGACTGATCCATTTTGAACCTCCTCAAAATCTTATCAAGGTATGTGCTTTGTGAAAGACCTATGAGGCGTCTCGATCTATCTCTATAGATCTTGATGCCTAATATATAAGCAGCTTCTCCAAGGTCCTTCATTGAAAAACACTTATTCAAGTAGGCCTTAATGCTGTCCAGAAATTCTATATTATTTCCCATCAAGAGTATGTCATCTACATATAATATGAGAAATGCTACAGAGCTCCCACTCACTTTCTTGTAAACGCAAGCTTCTCCATAAGTCTGCATAAACCCAAACACTTTGATCATCTCATCAAAGCGAATGTTCCAACTCCGAGATGCTTGCACCAGTCCATAAATGGATCGCTGGAGCTTGCATACTTTGTTAGCGTTCCGAGGATCGACAAAACCTTCCGGCTGCATCATATACAGTTCTTCCTTAAGGTGCCCGTTAAGGAATGCCGTTTTGACGTCCATTTGCCATATCTCATAATCATAGTATGCGGCAATTGCTAACATGATTCGGACGGACTTCAGCTTCGCTACGGGAGAGAAAGTCTCGTCGTAGTCAATCCCTTGAACTTGTCGATAACCCTTAGCGACAAGTCGAGCCTTATAGATTGTAACATTACCATCCGCGTCCGTCTTCTTCTTAAAGATCCATTTGTTTTCTATCGCTCGCCGATCATCGGGCAAGTCTGTCAAAGTCCATACTTTGTTTTCATACATGGATTCTATCTCGGATTTCATGGCTTCAAGCCATTTGTTGGAATCCGGGCCCGCCATCGCTTCTTCATAGTTCGAAGGTTCATTGTTGTCTAACAACATGATTTTCAGGACAGGGTTGCCGTACCACTCTGGTGCGGAACGTGTCCT
>NW_021293184.1:0-856 GCF_002162155.2 Triticum dicoccoides
CCCTCTAACGCAACCATTTAGCGATGGACGTGCTCGTCCTCCTCCCTGACACGGCAACGTACCACCTCCGGCGGGGTCGGGTCCCTCCGCACCGAAACTGGCCCACGCGAACGCCACCAAACGAGATCAGGGTCGACGACGGGACCCGGGGCCGGGTTCCTCATCAAGCGGCGCGCCCCTCCAGGCAGCACCTCCCAGTGCCAGCCCGGCGGAGCCCAGTCCCGGACATGGGTCGGCTGGACATCGTCGCGGACAGGTCGACGGCGAGGATGCGGGCCAGGCATCGTCGAGAACAAATACTAGCTATATGCCCGCAAAAAGTAATATTTTTTTAATGATTGGATTTTGATAACTAAAATTTCTAACATTTCTACTATTTCAAAAATCTATATACTATTTCATACTAATTAAGCAACTAACACTAAAAACAGAAAACACAACTTCTATACATCCATTAAAAAACTGAAAAACAACATTATATAAAAAATTTCCATACTAATTAAACACTAATTATATCCATCTAACATGCATTCATACATATATAATAGTGAAAAAATAATAATCTAAATAATCTAAACTAATTAAACATACAAAATACGTATATACTTATTAAGCATTAATAAGTATTAACTAAACTAATTAAACTAATTAAACTAATTAAACTAATTAAACATGCAAAAACTAATTAAGCTAATTAAGCATTAATTCATACATATGTGTGTGTGTGTGTGTTCATCATGCTTGTGTGTGTGTGTATGGGCTCGGGGAGGGGCGGTGCCCATGGTGGCCGCCGGGGGCGAGGGAGAGGGGTTAGAGGGGGAGAGCTCACAGCGGGGCGACGGCGACGGCGAGGCGA
>NW_021293185.1:0-8674 GCF_002162155.2 Triticum dicoccoides
TTTTTTTTGTTGGCGTATGCTTCATCGTCATTGTCATCTTTCCTCATCGGGTTGCCGTAGTGGTCATAGTCTTCCTCGTTGGTGACTCCATCAATTCCAATGATGTTTCTTTTGCCTCTCCTCGCGACAACTCGGCTGGGATTCCTCGGGTCAGTTATGAATAAGCATTGTGTCACGTGCTTAGCGTGTACCCATGGCTCGTATTTTGCGATGGCATTCATGGTAGCGCTCTTGGCATCGGGTATAGACATGATAGTGAAATACCAGTTTTCTCTTTCGACTTTCTTAGCCCATCTGACATAGAACATCGTCGCACTGTGCAGTCCAGAGTAGTGAAGCTCCCATATCTCCTCGACCCTTTCGTAGAATCTTTCAGTTGCGGCGTTGTCGCCGGTCATGCATTCCATCGTCACCCCTGAGTTTTGAAAATCATTGTTTATATCTTTGGCCTTCGTGTAAAACGTGTATCCGTTGATATCGTCTGCCAGATAGGTCGCGAGGTTGGCCGCGGGGCCATGTGCTAAGAGCATCTCCAGCCGTTGGCCCCCCAGGGGGTGCCTAAAATCGCCACCTAGGGGTGAGCCGGCGCAAAAATTGGGCCTGGGGGCGAGTTGATGACGACGTCGAGCAGGGCCGGAGCACCGAAGGAGTGCGACGAAGATCGCGAAGAGGCAGAAGAGGAGGAGGACCCGAACCTCCTTGTCGCCCATGGCTCGGCGCGTCGGTGCTGCGCCGGGGCGGCCACCCTCGCCGGGTACGCCAACGGCGGGTCGTTGCAGCCCTCGAGGTACGTCAGCACGTCCTCGAGTGTGCAGCCGGGGATGCCCCACCACAGGTGGCGCCCCTCGCTGTTCTTCTGGCCACCGACCACCGGCGCACCGTTGGTGGACGCCAAGCGCTGCTGCATGCTGGCGGCGCTCGAAGTATGCCGCCCAAGCCGCGTGGTTGTCGGCGGTGTACTGGGGGAGGTAGAGCTGAGCGTCGGTGAGGGAGGCGCGCACGACATCGACCTCCTCGGCGAAGTATTTGGGCTTCGCCACGGTGTCGGGCAACGGGGGAATGAGCACTCCCCCGTCGCTGAGTCTCCACCCCGTCGGCCCGGCCCGCATGTCCGGCGGCATCGGGATGTTCGCCTGGAACAGGAGCCAGGACACCTGTTCACGGAGCGAACGGCGGCCGAAGTCGTTGGCCGCCGCCTCGTCTCCTGGGAAACGCTCTGCCATCGGGAGAGGGGGGGAAGAGGTTGAGGAGAGGGGTTGGGCGGCGGCGAGGGGCGGGGCTGGTGTGGGCACAGGCGAGTGAGGCCACCGGCTATATAGCCGCGCCGCGCCCGTGTGTACGCGTGCGAGGAGGGGAGGCGTCGGCGCTCCGTCCCGTGACACACCGCACGTGAGGAATCAATGGCAAGAGTGACCGGCGGCAGCCTTGCCATTGATTCCCTGCGGGAACCGAGGCCGTTGGGGGAAGACGAGGCGCCGTGTTGCTGACGCGGCTGGCCCGCGGCTTTTTCGCGCCAAAACAGCTCGCCCCGGCGCCCCCCAGCGCGCCGGGTTCGGCCTGGGTCCGCCGGCGCTGTTTTCGGTCCAGGCCGGCGAAAATCGGGCTCCTGAGTGCGCAACTGGGCCGTTTTTTGGCGCCGACACGAAAAAATCGCCTGGGGAGGCCTTCCTGGGGCGCGGCTGGAGATGCTCTAAGGCGTATAACATTGAATTTAAATTTTATGCATTTTATGACACTTTCGTCTATTTTTTACTTTAACGGTGTTAAATGACAGCTGAAAAGACTCTTTTGTCTTTTATGCTGTACTTAACTAAAATTTTAATAAATGCTAATAACGGAAAAAGTACATATCTAGACGGCTTGGTTTGCTGTATCCGGCTACGCAGCTACTAGCTACATGCAGATCTGTTATTTAAAAGAGAGAGAAAAGATGATGTATGCATGGATCTGTTATTTAAAAAGAAAAGAAAAAAGAAGCTACGTCCGGGGCGTACTTGGAGAGACGAACACGAACATCAACGCTGGAACATGACGACGTCGACGATGGCGTCGCCGTAGCATATTCATCCAATGGTAAGTAAACGGTGAAGGACCTCCCATCACTTCTCCGCTGTCAAGAACAGAGGAGGACGCGGATCTAACGATGCTACGGAGGTGCTCTCCCGCCGGCGACTCCAGGGCGCCCGGAGACGGCAGCCTATCCAGGTCGCCGGAAGCGCCCCCTCCGCTACAGTGATCGGCGTCGTTTTCCTCGGCGTTCCTCACAACTTTTTCTTCCTAAGGCTTTGTTCGGTTAATCCCAACCCCAGGTGGATTGAAGGCGATTTACAGGGATTTTGGTTTGCAGGGGATTAATTCTCCCTCAATCCCCTTTAAATCCACCTCAACCGAACAAGCCCTAAGAAATGTTGATGGTAAGATCGAAGAAGGGCGGCTCTTGCGCAGCGGGGAGTGGATTTCGCCCGGGATTGAGATGGTGCTGGTGGATTGCGTCGTTCGTGTCGGCCACCGCGTGTTCCCGAAGCAGCGGCGGCTAACATTGGCACCTGGTGAGCTATCCATTGCATCCCCAGGATCTGGATCGCGTTTCGAGATGCTTGCCGTCAACGAGGACGCGGTGCAGGGTGCAGCCGGGTGACTGCCCCGTCGCGGTGCAGGCGGCGAACGAAGTTCTTGCCGGAGAGAAGAACGTAGATTCTGATGGCACTTGGTCTACGGTACAGCCGAGACGGAGGAAGACGAAGGAAGAGTTGGTCCAGGAATTTTGGGTGGACGTGGGCTTTCCGACCCAGGCCTCGCGCGTCTGGGAGCAGCGTGGATCTTCACCGCCGGAGGCATCTAATGACCAGGTGAGCAGCAGTTCCGTTTCACGTAATGGTGTGTCGTCTGCATGCAGAAGTTCGCCGGAACGCCAAGCACCTGGCTCGTCGGCGGGGACACCTCGAACGGCTGCCCGCGGGGTGCACATTAGGCCTTGGAAGGGCCCACTCCCGCGCCCTCGCGTGGTGCAGCCCGTCGCGCTGGGTGCGTTCATCCCGGCGGTGGCCTCTTCTCCGGCCGTGGTGGAGGAGACTGCGGAGGCGAATCGCGATCCGCATTCTTCGGAGGAGGCCGCGATCACGGCGTCGACAACCAGGGCCATGCAGGATGCGTTCATGACAGGTGGTCCCATGAGGAAGCTGGAGTGGCCCCGTTGTGCTGACTTTTCCCATAGATCGGGCTCCGTTGGTGCATGGAACCATCCGGACGTGGATTTTGTCTAACCCGTTGGGCGCACAACGCATATCCTATCCATCCATCCAGCATGCATGTCAAATCAACAGGCGTCCAGGATCCACAAAGATGCCTTGTACTCATGCGTATTCCAGTTTTCTTGTGGCATTTCTTTTCTGTACTGTAGATGATTTGACTCCAGACTGGTCCCACGATCTGACACAAGGAATCTCTGTGTCTGTCGGTAGGTGTTCAATATAGTAGTACAATTTAAATTTCAAACTACGTCCGACTAGGATACGAAGGCCTCGGTAATTTTGATCGTGTTTAAATAAATGTGATGTGTTATTTGCCAGAAAAATACTGAAATTGTTCTAATAAAACTAATGAAATTAACTATAGGATGGGCGTAGCGAACTCTGAAAAATCCAAAGAAACTCCAAACCAAAATGAGCGATAACAAAAGTTTCTCAAAAGTTCTTCTAATGTTTATGGCAAAGTTTGGCCACCGTGATAACAAAGTTCTTCCCAGAAAATATATGATATAAAAATACCACAAAGAAGGACTTTATGATGACCATCCATGGACTTTATTGATACAAATTGAAGAACTTTATAATTTTACTTAGATAAACACTTTCATTTCTTAGAAAGTCATTTGCACGTTCCTATAAAGTGCTAAAAGAGTGCTAATTTATTTAGTAGTGTTGGGGAATGGACAAAGTTCTCCGTTTCTTATAAGGAAGTGCTGATAGTGAGTCCAAAGAGTTCTCTGTCATTTCCATGGATTCTACAAAGCTGAGGTGATAATAATTATGGTAACCAAACATAGCCAGCACAAAGGTCCTCATTTCTTCCATCAAAGTATAGCTAAAGATTACAAAAAAATTACACACTAAGACCAATCCATTTTCCCGAGGAAACAAAAAATTACACAGAAAATAAGACCACTCATTAGCCGAAAAATGTAGTAGAAGAAAGAAGAAAAGATCAATCTATCTTTTTTTCTATGTGTGCTGGATGAAAAATCCATCACAGAAAAGACACAAACACACACGTAACCAGATGCATCTCAAAAGATTGAGAAGATAATAGGCTTGTTTAAAAAACAAGGAGATGAATCTCTGCTACCTAGACAATTTGAGTTGGAAGATGAGGAAGAGCTGCCAACCACCGGCGTGCTTGCCGGAGGAGTGGTGGTGATGCCTCAGTGAATAGATCTAGCCACCACTGAGCTGCCAGCCATGGCGGTGATGCTGCTACTTGTTGTTCGTCGCTGCCCAACATCATCACCACAAAGCTTGATGTCGATGAGGCAGCCTTGCCCGCTGCATCTTACCTCCATGGCCATGGATCTGGCGATAGAGGACGCAAGGCAAGGAAGAAGAGCAGTCACCTACCCGTGGAGAAGCACTGCTCGGGAAGGAGGAGATGGGCTCGCGTCCATGGGAGGAGGAGCGAGCCGGCGGTGCGTGGCCGTGGTGGGTAGCCGGCGGAGAGCCGCGATGGGAGGGGGAACGAGAGGGAGAGAGAGCGGATCTGGACGGGCGGCACGGGTAGGGATAAGGATGTGGGAGAGGGACAACCGGACAGGTACAGGTAGCTGTATTTCATCAACCGTATAATAAGAAATATGGTCTTGGGCCAGAGATAGGTGGGCCAGGGGGCGCGCATCCACGTGAAGCAGCGACGGCAGCGATTCGCGCTGCGCGCGCAAACAGTTACGAATAGCCATATTTGGAACCATCCTGCTGTCTCCGAGTCGCCTCCAGATCGCTGCTCCCGTCCGCCGCCAAGGCCTAGCCTTCGTACGCGTCTGTTCTCTGTGCCCCGACCTCCGCCTCCATGGCCGGCCAGGCTCCTCCGCCATCCAAGGGCCATCTCCGTCTCACAAGGGTGGCCAGCCTTCAGGGCCGCCTCCTGTCAAGGTGCCTCCGCGGAACCCTAACGCCACGGCCGCACTGGACCCTCAGCAGCGTTTCACCGGATTCGGCCGCTCGGCTGGGCCGCCGCAGGCGGGAGGCTCGGCTATCGCGGTCGGGCAAGCCGCCTTGCCCCCAGTTTCCTCGGGGTCGTTTGCCTTCGGAGTGCCGCTGCAGCAGGCTGTTGTATCTTCGTCCAGCCGTCCGAAAAAGAAAAAGAGAAAGAGTAACAGGGTTCATTCTCCGCCGACCACAGGGCCTTCGATCTTCGCTCCGCCTTCGAGCGACGCACCTGTGCCGCCTATGCAGCCCAACCCCGTTGCGGCGGCGTCTCAGGCGGACACTTCCGAGCTGGGTCGTGTAGCAAAGAAAGCAAATTTGTGGTGTTATAAGTGCAGGAATGATGATCATCTCTCAAAAGATTGCACCATTACGCACTACTGTTATATTTGTAATAACTATAAGCACCCTCTGCATCGTTGTTCTGTGTTGAAGCAGCCGAAGCCAATGGCATCTTTCGGGGGTGTTGGTCTTAATGAGGCTTTGTTTTTAGGGAACACCTTGCACCACCATCCTCACCGACTGGTCTGGTAAAGATATCTGGAGGTTTGGTCACAGCTGCTGTTGTGGAGACTGAGATTGCAAAAATTTCCTCGGTCCTAACTCCTTGGAAGTGGGAGGCCGTTCCCCATGGCAATGATGCATTCCTGGTTGCTTTCCCATCTATGGAGGTTCTAGAGAGAGTTGCTGCTTTTGAGTTCAAAGTCAAGTCTCATGATGTGGTAATTGCCATCAGTGAATGGAAATCAGAATCAGATGTCAGACCATCTTATAATCCGCTAAAGCCAGTTTGGGTACATGTAACTGGTGTTCCACCGCCACTTCGTCACTTTCTTGATTTGTGGGCAGTGGGATCCGTCATCAGTGCTACTCAGGATGTTGACTTGGTATGCTTGCGCCGTCGTGGCATTGTGCGCATCCAGGTGGCGGTTCTGAATTTGAACATGTTTAAAAAAAGAAGATAGCGCAGGTCTTGCCTCGGTCTCGGCTGGGGTTTATGTCAAGCTTAACAGGTACAATCTTCGGTTCGTGCTTGAGGAGGACGATTTCATACCCGAAGATGATTTCATCCCTCGCATTTGGGAGCACAATGATGACGGTCCAGACCACGGGGCTAACCGAGATGATGTTTTGCCTGATTAAGATGCGAACAAAAATGGAAAAAATTCTGAAAGGGGTGCTGCTCAGTCCAACACGTCATCTGCTGGGACCATTCCAATGGAGACTGATAATCGCTTTGTGAACGCATTGGACGCTCCTTCGCAGACTGATGCAGGAGCTGACCTCGATGTGGACACCACCATGGCGGCTGGTACTGGAGTTGACCAACAGGGAGATACTACATCCATTACAGGAAATGAAGCACTCTTGCTGCTTGATGCGGCTGCACACCCAGCCAGGTGTGGCTGCATGTGTGCATGCGCACAGTGGCTTGCATGCAGTGCTTCCAGCCATGGTTGAGGGCGCACCGTCAGTAGTGCAGCCAGCCGGTGCTGCATCTTCTGCGCTCGTGCAGCCGGTCGTGGGTACGGGCGCACCGCCAGCAGGGCATGAGGACGATCCTGCTCCGGTCCGCGCGCAAGGTTCCAAGATGTCACCCGTGGATGCTTCTTCAGCTCCTGCTCCGGTTGCTGTGGTTCCTCTCGGTCCATTAGCGGATTGTCCGAGTGGCTCGGCCCCGGCACCCGTGGCGATCGTGCCGGTGGGACCTGCGGCACGTCCCTCTTCACCGTCCTTAGGGACAGATCGGAGCCCGCCGATTTTGCAGCAACCAACACCAACAGCTCGACCGAAGACACCGATGCACTACCGGAATCGCACCCTATGCCGACGGCCAGGGCCGTCGGGACAGGCCTATGCCGACGGCCCCCATCGGCATAGGGCCGTCGGCAACATATCCGTCGGCGTAGCCAGGAATGCCGTCGGCATAGGAAGGCCGTCGGCATATGACCTATCCCGACGGTGTCCGTACATCTATGCCGACGGCCACGGCCGTCGGCAACGTTATCGCCTAACGGCGGCCGCCGTCAAGTCTGCCCAACGACTTGTCGCCACGTGGCACCCCTATGCCGACGGCCTAGCCTACGGCTTAGGCAAAAACTGTGCCGACGGCTAGACCGTCGGCATAGGTGTGGCACGTGCCGACCAGCCGCTGCTCGTGGACCAGGGCTATGCCGACGGCTGGGCCGTCGGCATAGTTTGAAACTAAGCCGACGGCCAGTCCATCGGCATAGTCCTTCATACAGAGCTCCCAGTAGCTGACACGTGGGCGCCTATGCCGTCGGCACAGTTTTTAAACTAAGCCGACGGCTAGGTCGTCGGCATAGGTGCCCACGTGTCAGCAACTGGGAGCTCACGCTAGCCCTATGCCGACGGCCTAGCCGTCGGCATAGTTTGCTTTTGCTTTTTTTTTCTTTTTTCTGTTTGTTTTCAGATCAATTCAATTCAAATAGCAGCACATATCAGCAGATATATATCATGGGATAGACATATAAAACACAACGGGATATCATCCGGCACCATCACAACAATATATGCATAAGCATCATCACACACAAGTCTCTAAATGAACATCATCACAACCAACATAAGCATAAGCATATAGAGAAGCACACAAGTCATCTAAATGATCATCACCACACACAAGTCATCTCAAGCATCATCACCACACAAGGATCATCGAGCACCGCGGAGGTCGTCACCGCCAAGACGGCCAAAGCCCAGGTCGTCACTGCTAGCGGCAGCGCTACCGCCAAGACCGCCTCCGCCTCCACCTCCTCCTCCGCCTCCGTGGATCGGAGTGGTCGGGCTCCGTGTCTCCGGAGTGCTGCGAAGACCACCGCCAACGGTAGATCCACCTGTTCCCTGCATGTTGAAAAGACATATGCGCGGGATCTATGACTGTGTTGAAAGACATGACATGCTTTGGGTGAATAGATTGGGGATGAACTAACCGGCGAGGGGCCAGCGTTCTGTGCCACAAACTCCTCAAAGGTCATCAGCACTGGTTGTGCTGGAGGGCATTGTGCTGTAGGGAACTGAGGACACCTGTCGGCCGCCATATCCTGAAAAGCCTGCTGCATCTGGCTATCCCTCTGCACTTGGTGTTCATAAAGCCTCTTATGCCACGCCATGGTCTCCTGGCGTGTGTACTCCATGTAGGCCTACGGTATGACATGATGGAACTCATAAAACTATTAAATGCGGAAAATGAAGTGAGAAATGAAGATAAGAGGGAAAATACTTACAGATTGTTGCTCCTGAAAGAGGGACTGTGTACTAGTCACTGGCTGGCTCGTGCGCTGGCTCAGGCTCGGGTCGATCCGACGAAGCTGTGTGTAGGAGATACTAGGAGTGATCACAGCATCGAGAACCGCGTCCCGACCGTGCTCCTTGGGCCCCATCCTCACCACCGCCATGTCGTCCAGAGGCGCCGCAATGGGGTCAGGTGTGTCAGGATGTAACTCCAGATACGCTTC
>NW_021293186.1:0-1167 GCF_002162155.2 Triticum dicoccoides
AAGTTCTCTCACGTCACTTTTGGCCCAAGAGAAGATAGAGTCCAAGTCTCTCACGTTCTGGATTCAGATTCGGACTGCACAGACACACCTGACTCAAAACGCACACAAGTTTTTCATACGGACTCCGAATTGGGTGATTCTTTTTTTGTTGGAAACTAGATTTCGTGCACTTTCCAACCCAATTGGAATCACCTTCAAATTCGTCCGGAGCGTTGAGTTGTGGACGAAACAATCTGATGCTGCAGCAGAATCCGAGTCAAACTACAAGTCCAAAGGTGTTACATCACCTCCACTTGGGCCCATTGGCCTTGTACGACCTAGATTTAGTTTTAGGCTGCCTTGGGACGTCCTCCCACCTCCTTGGCCGCCACCCCTTGCTCCTATATAAGTAGATCCATCTAGTAGCTTTTCCTTGGGATTTGTTTAGTTAAAAGTTAGCCATTGCAACTTCGTGTGCTTCGTTTGTGTCCAACGACCAGACCAAGACCGCTTTTCGGATCCCCACCATTATCAATACCTCATATATATTTGCAATATTCAGATTGCTTTATCATATTCTTGCTCGTTCTTCGATTGCTTGCAGGAATAGACCTTCGTGGTCAGGCTGACCGTGCTTCCGGCATCGTCAGTAACCTCAGGAGATTGGTTTACCGATTGCTAAGGCGCAACGTCGTGCACGTTTGTAGTCGGATCGTCAAAGTCGTCTCCACCAAATCGATAGTTATCATCTCATTGAAAGATCGGGACCCTCGTCTCTATCAAGTGGTATCAGTTTTCAGGTTGCTCGGTGAGAATTTCCAGTTTTCCTAGATTAGATTTATTTTCTTACCTATTGTCCAAGAAAAAGCCACACAAAAAAAAGTTAGATCTGTTCATCCTTTATCCAAGCCAGTCTGAGCCTTTGCAATTTTCTATTCATTGCTTGCATAGTTGAATTATCGGTTGCATCGTCGTGTAAGTTGCTGGTCTTAGCGTCTAGTTCCTTTAGAGTTTCGAGTTCTGTTCACATTAGTCACGCCGCCGCTGCATCATTATCCCTTCCGCTGTCCACCATCCCATCTATTAATTTCCACCACGTGCTACGCACTGTTCATTGTCATAATCATAGTTGAGGTCATTCACATCTTCGCCTGATCCAATCTGCATCTTATCTAGTTTGTCTTGAAA
>NW_021293187.1:0-1045 GCF_002162155.2 Triticum dicoccoides
GATGAAAAGGGTCCTTATGAAGGGTAAATAGCAATTGGCATATCACGTTGTGGTCTTGCGTAGGTAAGAAACATTCTTGCTAGAAACCCATAGCAGCCACGTAAAACATGCAAACAACAATTAGAGGACGTCTAACTTGTTTTTGCAGGGTATGCTTTGTGATGTGATATGGCCAAAAGGATGTGATGAATGATATATGTGATGTATGAGATTGATCATGTTCTTGTAATAGGATTCACGACTTGCATGTCGATGAGTATGACAACCGGCAGGAGCCATAGGAGTTGTCTTTATTTTTTGTATGACCTGCGTGTCATTGAAGAACGCCATGTAAACTACTTTACTTTATTGCTAAACGCGTTAGTCATAGAAGTAGAAGTAGTCGTTGGCGTGAAAACTTCATGAAGACACGATGATGGAGATCATGATGATGGAGATCATGGTGTCAAGCCGGTGACAAGATGATCATGGAGCCCCGAAGATGAAGATCAAAGGAGCTATATGATATTGGCCATATCATGTCACTACTCTATTTGATTGCATGTGATGTTTATCATGTTTATGCATCTTGTTTACTTAGGACGACGGTAGTAAATAAGATGATCCCTTACAAAATTTCAAGAAGTTTTCTCCCCTAATTGTGCACCGTTGCTACAGTTCGTCGCTTCTAAGCACCACGTGATGATCGGGTGTGATGGATTCTTACGTTCACATACAACGGGTGTAAGACAGTTTTACACAGCGAAAACACTTAGGGTTAACTTGACGAGCCTAGCATGTGCAGACATGGCCTCGGAACACGGAGACCGAAAGGTCGAGCATGAGTCGTATAGTAGATACGATCAACATGAAGATGTTCACCGATGATGACTAGTCCGTCTCACGTGATGATCGGACACGGCCTAGTTGACTCGGATCATGTAATCACTTAGATGACTAGAGGGATGTCTATCTGAGTGGGAGTTCATAAGATGAACTTAATTATCCTGAACATAGTCAAAAGACCTTTTGCAAATTATGTCGTGGCTCGCACTATAGTTCTACT
>NW_021293188.1:0-1617 GCF_002162155.2 Triticum dicoccoides
AGGCTTCTCCATAAGTCTGTGTAAACCCAAACGCTTTGATCATCTCATCAAAGCGAATGTTCCAACTCCGAGATGCTTGCACCAGCCCATAAATCGAGCGTTGGAGCTTGCACACTTTGTCAGCATTCTTAGGATCGACAAAACCTTCCGGCTGCATCATATACAATTCTTCCTTAAGGAAACCATTAAGGAATGCCGTTTTGACGTCCATTTGCCATATTTCGTAATCATAGAATGCGGCAATTGCTAACATGATTCGGACGGACTTCAGCTTCGCTACCGGTGAGAAAGTCTCATCGTAGTCAACCCCTTGAACTTGTCGATAACCCTTAGCGACAAGCCGAGCTTTATAGATGGTCACATTACCATCCGCGTCTGTCTTCTTCTTAAAGATCCATTTATTTTCTATGGCTCGCCGCTCAATGGGCAAGTCAGTCAAAGTCCATACTTCGCTTTCATACATGGATCCTATCTCGGATTTCATGGCTTCTAGCCATTTGTCGGAATCCGGTCCCGCCATCGCTTCTTCATAGTTCGAAGGTTCACCGTTGTCTAACAACATGATTTCCAAGACAGGGTTGCCGCACCACTCTGGTGCGGAACGTGTCCTTGTGGACCTTCGAATTTCAGTAGGAGCTTGATCAGAAGTATCTTGATCATTATCATTAACTTCCTCTCTAGTCGGTGCTGGCACCTCAGGAACATTTTCTTGAGTTGCGCCATTTTCCGGTTCAAGAGGCAATACTTCATCAAGCTCTACTTTCCTCCCACTTACTTCTTTCGAGAGAAACTCTTTCTCCAGAAAGGACCCATTCTTGGCAACAAAGATCTTGCCTTCGGATCTGAGGTAGAAGGTGTACCCAATAGTTTCTTTTGGGTATCCTATGAAGACGCATTTTTCCGACTTGGGTTCGAGCTTTTCAGGTTGAAGTTTCTTGACATAAGCATCGCATCCCCAAACTTTTAGAAACGACAGCTTAGGTTTCTTCCCAAACCATAATTCATACGGTGTCGTCTCAACGGATTTCGACGGAACCCTATTTAAAGTGAATGCGGCAGTCTCTAAAGCATAGCCCCAAAAAGAAAGCGGTAAATCGGTAAGAGACATCATAGATCGCACCATATCTAACAGAGTGCGATTACGATGTTCGGACACACCATTACGCTGAGGTGTTCCAGGCGGCGTGAGTTGTGAAACTATTCCACATTTTCTTAAGTGTGCCCCAAACTCGTGACTCAAGTATTCTCCTCCACGATCTGATCGTAGAAACTTGATTTTCCTGTCACGTTGATTTTCAACCTCACTCTGAAATTCCTTGAACTTTTCAAAGGTTTTAGACTTGTGTTTCATTAAGTAGATATACCCATACCTACTTAAATCATCAGTGAGGGTGAGAACATAACGATAGCCACCGCGAGCCTCAACACTCATTGGACCGCACACATCAGTATGTATGATTTCCAATAAGTCGGTTGCTCGCTCCATTGTTCCTGAGAACGGAGTCTTGGTCATTTTACCCATAAGGCATGGTTCGCACGTGTCAAATGATTCATAATCAAGAGACTCTAAAAGTCCATCAGCATGGAGCTTCTTCATGCGTTTGACACCTATGTGAC
>NW_021293189.1:0-1066 GCF_002162155.2 Triticum dicoccoides
GATCCTTGATAAAAAAATAAAAAGGATGAAACTCAGTGAAAACATTGTTATCACGAGTAAGCTGAGGAACAGACAATAGGCTACGAGTAGCAGAAGGAACTCTAAGGACATTACGAAGATGGAGAGATTTCTGTTTATGAGTTAAAAGAGAGGCCTGACCAACATGTGATATGTGCATACCTGCTCCACTGGCGGTGTGAACCTGATCATTACCACGGTATGGCTCCTGAACTGAGAGTTTGCCCATCTCACCCGTCAAATGATTCGTAGCGCCTGTGTCCATATACCATGTTGGATCAATGGGGTATGATGTAGTGTGGCCTGCTTGACGAGCAGGCTCATGAGTGGCCAAGGCAGCTTGTTTCTCGTTGCCTTTGCCATTGTTGCCGACGCCGAGGAAGTCCTGCTTGAAGCGGCGATGACAGCGGGAAGCAACATGACCTGGGATGTTGCACAGTTGACAAGGGAGCTGAACGCCACAAGAAGGGCAGCAGGCACACGAACGACCACCCCCGGTCGTGGGGAAAGGAGCTGTGGCAGGCGACCGCGGAGCCGGCAAAGTCAATGGTGATGTTTTGCCCGCTGCAGTTGACTTGAAGGGCTTCCCTTTTCCACGAGTGGCAGCGTTGGCAGCCATGAAACTCGGATTGGTACGGCGGAACTTGATGCGCTGTTCCGTGGCAAGGAGGCGGGCGTAGAGCTCACGGGGTTCAAGTGGAGTATCACGGCCATTGATGTTCTCAGCAAGGTTATCATAGTCGTCATCCAGACCGTTCATGACGAAGGTGGTGAAGTCCTCTTTGCGAAGCGGTTGACCAATGGAGGCTAGAGTGTCTGCGAGACGCGTCATCTTGCCGAAGTAGTCGGTAATGCTGAGGTCAAGAAGCTTGGTCTCTCCCAGCTCCGTACGAAGAGTGTGAGCACGAGCCTGCTGCTGAGATGCAAAGCTAGTGTGAAGGGCAGACCACGCCTCCTGGGACGTGGCAGTGAAGAGAACCAAGGAGGACACCGCCTCGGTGAGCGACGACTGGATCGCCGAAAGTATGGCCTGATCCTGAGCCACCCA
>NW_021293190.1:0-2188 GCF_002162155.2 Triticum dicoccoides
ATGGGGATACATACAAAAAGGCATACAATGCCACACGAATACAACATCATCTTACATAAGAGCACCATCTGACTATGGATGAAACACAAACAGAAACTCAAACGACATCCACCTTGCTAGCCCAGGCTGCCGACCTGGAACCTATCCCCTGGTCGAAGAAGAAGCAGAAGAAGAACTCCAAAACAAGAAAACATCGCTCTCGCGTCATGATCATCGCATAACCTGTACCTGCAACTGTTGTTGTAGTAATCTGAGAGCCACGAGGACTCAGCAATCCCATTACCATAGGTATCAAGACTAGCAAAGCTTAATGGGTAAGGAAGGGGTAAAGTGGTGAGGTTGCAGCAGCGACTAAGCAAGTATGGTGGCTAGCATATGCAAATAAGAGCGAGAAGAGAAACAACGGAACGATTGTGAAGCTAGCAATGATCAAGAGGTGATCCTGAACTCCTACTTACGTCAAACATAACCCAAAACCGTGTTCACTTCCCGGACTCCGCCGAAAAGAGACCATCACAGCTACACACCTGGTTGATGTGTTTTAATTGAGTCAAGTGTCAAGTTTTCTACAACCGGACATTAACAAATTCCCATCTGCCACATAACCGCGGGCACGGCTCTTGAAAGTTTATACCCTGCAGGGGTGTCCCAACTTAGCCCATCAGAAGCTCTGACGGTCAACGAAGGATATTCCTTCTCCCAGGAAGACCCGATCAGTCTCGGAATCCCGGTTTACAAGACATTTCGACAATGGTAAAACAAGACCAGCAAAGCCACCTGATGTGCCGACAATCCCGATAGGAGCTGCACATATCTCGTTCTCAGGGCAACACCGGATGAGACTAGCTACGAGTAAAACCAACCCTCAAGTTTCCCCGAGGTGGCCCCGCAGGCAGCTCGGTTCGGACCAGCACTTAGTGAAGCACTGGCCCGGGGGGGCTAAAATAAAGATGACCCTCGGGTTGGCCGACCCAAGGGAAAGGTATAGGTGGTGGTGAGGCAAATGGTAAAACCAAGGTTGGGCCTTGCTGGAGGAGTTTTATTCAAAGCAAACTGTTAAGGGGGTCCCATAAATCACCCAACCGCGTAAGGAACGCAAAATCAAGGAACATAACGCCGATATGACGGAAACTAGGGCGGCAAGAGTGGAACAAAACACCAGGCATAAGGCCGAGTCTTCCACCATTTACCAAGTATATAGATGCATTAATTAAATAAGAGATGTTGTGATATCCCAACCATAATCCTGTCCACCATGGGGCAATCTTCGACTTCACCTGCAACTAACAACGCTATAAGAGGGGCTGAGCAAAGAGGTAACATAGCCAACCAACGGTTTGCTAGGAAGGGTGAAAAGGTTAGAGGCTGAGATGGCAATTTGGGAGGCTTGATCAACAAGAGATAGGTAGCGCGGCAAAGCGATAGAACGAAGCAACTAGCATAGCAATGATAGTAGTGAGATCCAGGGTAACGGTCATATTGCCTGAAATCCCGCTAGGAAGAAGAACGAGTCCATGAAGAAGACAAACGAACGTAGTCGAACGAATCCTAACAACTCCGGAACGAAACCGAAGCTAACGAGAGAAGCAAACCGGAAAGAAGCAAACAACATGGTAAACACACAAGCATAATCATGGCATGATGCACAATCAAGTATGATGCATGTCCAGTTTAATGAGGCATGGCATGGCAAAGTGCAACAAACAATATACAAGTTAAGTGGAGCTCAATATGCAACGAGTTGCATATTGACAAAACACCACATTGACATATTTAGTTTAATCTCGTTTAATCTACCAAACAATATTAAATGTTGTTAAACATGGCAAGAGGTGAAGCATAATTAAACTACCTATCTAGGCAAGTTTAAGTGAGGCCGGAAACAACAAACAACAATTCCGGAAATCCCCATATGGTATTTAGCAATTTAATGCAAACAACAATTTTAAACATTTTAATGTTGTTATCATGATGCGGATGACATATGCAAGTTTTATGCAATATTTATGAAAATGTTGACATGAGCATGTTATGAAGCATTTGGTCACCATGGCGGAACAAAACGGGTGCCACGGCAACAAATCCGAAAATGATGCCACGGCAACATACCGGTTTCGGTAGCTCACGGAGATACCGGTGCAAAAGGAAGTGGGCATGAGCGTGTCATTCAAGGATGGTGGGGTGATCC
>NW_021293191.1:0-1893 GCF_002162155.2 Triticum dicoccoides
TTTATTTTTTCCAAAAATCATTTCTAGGTACATAAGTATCTATTTAACCATAGAAACACCAAAAAAATTCCAAGATTCAACCACTAGCTAGGAACGGTCATTCACGCCGTTTTGACCGCATTTTGAAACGGGCATAAAAAATTCAAAAAAAATCAAAAAATTGGGAAACCTTCGCATTGTGTCATTATATGTGGCCAAGTTCCTAGGAAAAATAACAAACTTGTAATACAGAAATTATTTTAAAAAAGTGTTCTCAGATATGAGCTATCAAGTGTGAAGATTCATGGCTTTCAAGCCAAATGATCAATCTTGTGGCCACATTCATGGCATAGTTTGTTCAAATGATCTCATATCGTGCACAAGGGTGCATCTTGGAATGGCAAACAATGTTGCCTAAGGAAGTTTTCATTTTCTTTGGACGAAAAAACCATTTTCCATTTTTCGAGTGCCTGAAATGAGTTTTTTTTGTGAAGGACCTACCATATATTTGTTGCAAAATTGGACCTAATCAATTTTATAAAATACTAGGCCATATTTAATGCACAATTGACCAAATGGTTGGCTGTAAAAAGTTTTGATCCACCTCTGGTGAAAAAGACAAATTCCCGCCGATTCAGCTGGAAGCGGGTCAAATTTGAACTGCAGCTGCCTCATAGTGTGCTATTTATTTTTTCCAAAAATCATTTCTAGATACATAAGTATCTATTTAATCATAGAAACACCAAAAAAATTCCAAGATTCAACCACTAGCTAGGAACGGTCAAGCCCGTCGTTTTGACCGCATTTTGAAACGGGATAAAAAATTCAAAAAAATCAAAAAATTGGGAAACCTTCGCATTGTGTCATTATATGTGACCAAGTTTCCAGGAAAAATAAGAAACTTGTAATACGGTAATTATTTTAGAAAAGTGTTCTCAGAAATGAGCTATCAAGTGTGAAGATTCATGGCTTTCAAGCCAAATGATCAATCTTATGGCCACATTCATGGCATAGTTTGTTCAAATGATCTCATATCGTGCACAAGGGTGCATACTGGAATGGCAAACAATGATGCCTAAGGAAGTTTTCATTTTCTTTGGACGAAAAAACCATTTTCCATTTTTCGAGTGCCTGAAATGAGTTTTTTTTGTGAAGGACCTACCATATATTTGTTGCAAAATTGGACCTAATAAATTTTATAAAATACTAGGACATATTTAATGCACAATTGACAAAATGGTTGGGTGTCAAAAATTTTGATCCACCTCTGGTGAAAAAGACAAATTCCCATCGATTCAGTTGGAAGCGGGTCAAATTTGAACTGGAGCTGCCTCATAGTGTGCTATTTATTTTTTCCAAAAATCATTTCTAGGTACATAAGTATCTATTTAATCATAGAAACACCAAAAAATTCCAAGATTCAACCACTAGCTAGGAACGGTCAAGCCCGCCGTTTTGACCGCATTTTGAAATGGGCATAAAAATTCAAAAAAAATCGAAAAATTGGGAAACCTTCGCATTATGTCATTATATGTGACCAAGTTTCCAGGAAAAATAAGAAACTTGTAATACGGTAATTATTTTAAAAAAGTGTTCTTAGAAATGAGCTATCAAGTGTGAAGATTCATGGCTTTCAAGCCAAATGATCAATCTTATGGCCACATTCATGGCATAGTTTGTTCAGATGATCTCATATCGTGCACAAGGGTGCATATTGGAATGGCAAACAATGTTGCCTAAGGAAGTTTTCATTTTCTTTGGACGAAAAAACCATTTTCCATTTTTCGAGTGCGTGAAATGAGTTTTTTTGTGAAGGACCTACCATATATTTGTTACAAAATTGGACCTAATCAATTTTATAAAATACTAGGCCATATTTAATGCACAATTGACAAAATGGTTGGGTGTCAAAAA
>NW_021293192.1:0-1286 GCF_002162155.2 Triticum dicoccoides
TTGTGACGCCCCCGATTTGACCGTACACTAATCATGCACGCAAATGTGTACGATCAAGATCAGGGACTCACGGGAAGATATCACAACACAACTCTACAAATAAAATAAGTCATACAAGCATCATAATACAAGCCAGGGGCCTCGAGGGCTCGAATACAAGTGCTCGATCATAGACGAGTCAGCGGAAGCAACAATATCTGAGTACAGACATAAGTTAAACAAGTGTGCCTTAAGAAGGCTAGCACAAACTGGGATACAGATCGAAAGAGGCGCAGGCCTCCTGCCTGGGATCCTCCTAACTACTCCAGGTCGTCGTCAGCGGGCAGCACGTAGCAGTAGGCACCTCCGGTGTAGTAGGGGTCGTCGTCGACGGTGGTGTCTGGCTCCTGGACTCCAGCATCTGGTTGCGACAACCAGAAAGAAAGGAAAGGGGGAAAAGGAGGGAGAAAGCAACCGTGAGTACTCATCCAAAGTACTCGCAAGCAAGGAACTACACTACATATGCATGGGTATATGTGTAAGGAGGCCATATCAGTGGACTGAACTGCAGAATGCCAGAATAAGAGGGGGATAGCTAATCCTATCGAAGACTATGCTTCTGGCAGCCTCCGCCTCGCAGCATGTAGAAGAGAGTAGATTGAAGTCCTCCAAGTAGCATCTCCAAGTAGCATCTCCAAGTAGCATCGCATAGCATAAACCTACCCGGCGATCCTCTCCTCGTCGCCCTGCGGAAAAGCGATCACCGGGTTGTCTGTGGAACTTTGAAGGGTGTGTTTTATTAAGTATCCGGTTCTAGTTGTCATAAGGTCAAGGTACAACTCCAAGTCGTCCTGTTACCGAAGATCACGACTATTCGAATAGATTAACTTCCCTGCAGGGGTGCACCACATAGCCCAACACGCTCGATCCCATTTGGCCGGACACACTTTCCTGGGTCATGCCCGGCCTCGGAAGATCAACACGTCGCAGCCCCACCTAGGCTCAACAGAGAGGCCAGCACGCCGGTCTAAACCTAAGCGCGCAGGGGTCTGGGCCCATCGCCCTGAGCACACCTGCACGTTGCGTACGCGGCCGGTGAGCAGACCTAGCAACCTCCATTACAAAGGAAGTTGCGTTAACGCAGTCCAACCCGGCGCGCGCCGCTCCGTCGCTGACGTCTGAAGTGCTTCGGCTGATACCACGACGTCGGGATACCCATAACTACTCCCGCGTAGATGGTTAGTGCGTATAGGCCAGTAGCCAGACTCAGATCAAATACCAAGATCTCGTTAAGCGTGTTAAGTATC
>NW_021293193.1:0-1830 GCF_002162155.2 Triticum dicoccoides
GAAAGAGCCCAGAATCGGCCAAATCTAGGATTATTGTTGAAGATACATAAACGCACCCCGGGGTTCGTCAATCATGGAAATCTCTCAGGGACCCCAAACCAGTGAGTAGTAGTCAATGAAACGGGCCAGAATCGGCAAAACTGCAAGTGTTGATGACCGACACACAAACACACCCCGGTGTTCGTCAATCGTGGAAATCTTAGCGGGACACCAAAACTGAGTACTAGTCCATGAAACGGGCCAGAATCGGCCAAAACTGTGATTGTTGATGACCGACACGTAGCCACACCTTGGGGTTCAACAACCATGGAAATCGTTTTGGGACGCCAAAACGGTGAGTAATAGTCCACGAAACGGGTCAGAATCGACAAAAACCGCGAATGTTGATGACCGACATGAAACGCACCCCTGGGTTCGTCAATCATGGAAATCACTCTGGACCCCAAAACAGTGAGTAGTACTCCACGAAACGGGCCAGAATCGGCCAAAACTGCGAGTGTTGATGACTGACACGTAAGCACACACTCGGTTCAACAACAATGGAAATCAATATGGGACCGCAAAACAGTGAGTAATAGTCCAGGAAACGGGTCAGAATTGGCCAAAACTATGAGTCTTGATGTCCGACACTTAAAGCACCCTGGGGTTTGTTCATGAAAATCACTCCGGGACCCCAAAACAATGAGTAATAGTGCACGAAACGGGTCAGAATCGGCCAAATTGCAAGTGTTGATGACCAAGATGTAATCGCACACTCGGGTCACCACCTATCGAAATCGCTTTGGGACCCCAAAACGGTGAGTAATAGTCCAAGAAACATGCAAGAATCGGCCAAAACTGTGAGTGTTGATGTCCGACATGTAAACGCACCCTTGGGTTCATGAAACGGGCAAGAATCGGCCAAAACTGCGATTGTAGATGACCGACACGTAAGCGCACCTCGGGGTTCAACAACTATGGAAATGGCTTTGGGACCCCAAAAACAGTTAGTAATAGTCCATGAAACGGGCCAGAATCGACAAAAACCGCGAGTGTTGATGACCGACACGAAAAGGCGTCCCTGGGTTCGTCAATCGTGGTAATCACTCTGGGACCCCAAAACAGTGATCAATAGCCAACGAAATGGGCCAGAATCGGCCCAAATTGTGAGTGTTGATGATCGACACGGAAACGCACCCCAAGGTTCGTCAATCGCGGAAATCACTTTGGCAACCTAAAACCGAGTAATAGTCCAAGAAACGGGCCAGAACCGGGCCAAACTGCGAGTCTTGACGACCAACACGTAAGCACACCTTGGGGTTCGACAACCATGGAAATCGCTTTGGGACCCCAAACGGTGAGTAATAGTCCATGAAAGAGCCCAGAATCGGCCAAATCTAGGATTATTGATGAACGATACATAAACGCACCCCGGGGTTCGTCAATCATGGAAATGTCTCAGGGACCCCAAACCAGTGAGTAGTAGTCAATGAAACGGGCCAGAATCGGCAAAACTGCAAGTGTTGATGACCGACACGAAAAGGCGTCCCTGGGTTCGTCAATCGTGGTAATCACTCCGGGACCCCAAAACAGTGATCAATAGCCAACGGAATGGGCCAGAATCGGCCCAAATTGTGAGTGTTGATGACCGACACGGAAACGCACCCCAAGGTTCGTCAATCGCGGAAATCACTTTGGCAACCTAAAACCGAGTAATAGTCCAAGAAACGGGCCAGAACCGGGCCAAACTGCGAGTCTTGACGACCAACACGTAAGCACACCTTGGGGTTCGACAACCATGGAAATCGCTTTGGGACCCCCAAACAGTGAGTAATAGTCCATGAAAGAGCC
>NW_021293194.1:0-664 GCF_002162155.2 Triticum dicoccoides
GGTCCAGCAACGGCAGGGCGGGGTGGTCGCGCGCGGGGCTCTCCCCTGGCGGCGTTGGAGGAGAGGGTGGAGATCGTGGGGAGTGGGGGTGAAGTGGGGAATGGGTTAGGGTTTGGGGGAGGGGGTTAGTAGGCGCCGGCTGGGCCGGCCTGGTTGGCCCAGAGGCCAGCTGGGCTGTGGCCCAGTGGGGGAGGGGGGTTCTTTCTCCTTTTCCTTTTTTTTTGGTTCTGTTTCCTTTTCTTCTTTTGTTTTTATTCTATTTCTTTTCTGTTTTCTTTTATTTTAGTTTTATAAAATTTCCACTAGTGCCTAATTTGTATTAACCAATAAACTACTACGAGATTAATTCTTAACGCATAATAAAATAGTGTTAGCATTTTATAAATTCAATAGGCCTTTGTTTAATTGTCTTCACTATTGTTTTAATTGTTTTAGGGCCTTTAAACATTTTATCAAAGTTTGGTTGCTCCACCATAATTATCTATGCAATATTTGGTTCACTCCGAACATTTTAGTTTTAATATTTGAAAACTTTTATTGTTTGCCTATTTTTGAATTTGAATTTGAATCGGTTTCGAACTAACTCGAGATCAGCAACTATAAACGAGGTGACGTGGCACCATTAGCAGAGGATCACTGTAGCTTAATTACCCGGGCATCACAA
>NW_021293195.1:0-658 GCF_002162155.2 Triticum dicoccoides
CTGCCTCTTCTTACTATATTATTGGTTCTTGTTTGGTTCTTCTCTTTGTGAGTTTTGGAGCTTATGGTCATCTTGGTGACAAGCTCGAGTTCATCAAAAACGGAGTTCACTCGCATCTTCTATGATGTTTTCGATGTTGGAGGTTATGCCGGTTCTTCTCAGTTGGAGGTTTCACTCCTCTATTTGTTGGCATACCTCCCCTGCCTCTTCTTACTATATTATTGGTTCTTGTTTGGTTCTTCTCTTTGTGAGTTTTGGAGATAATGGTCATCTTGGTGACAAGCTCGAGTTCATCGAAAACGGAGTTCACTCGCATCTTCTATGATGTTTTCGATGTTGGAGGTTATGTCGGTTCTTCTCAGTTGGAGGTTTCAGTCCTCTATTTGTTGGCATACCTCCCCTGCCTCTTCTTACTATATTATTGGTTCTTGTTTGGTTCTTCTCTTTGTGAGTTTTGGAGCTTATGATCATCTTGGTGGCAAGCTCGAGTTCATCGAAAACGGAGTTCACTCGCATCTTCTATGATCTATTCGATGTTGGAGGTTATGCCGGTTCTTCTCGGTTGGAGGTTTCACTCCTCTATTTGTTGGCATACCTCCCCTGCCTCTTCTTACTATATTATTGGTTCTTGTTTGGTTCTTCTCTTTGTGAGTTTTGG
>NW_021293195.1:1230-2596 GCF_002162155.2 Triticum dicoccoides
CACTCGCATCTTCTATGATCTATTCGATGTTGGAGGTTATGCCGGTTCTTGTCGGTTGGAGGTTTCACTCCTCTATTTGTTGGCATACCTCCCCTACCTCTTCTTACTATATTATTGGTTCTTGTTTGGTTCTTCTCTTTGTGAGTTTTGGAGCTTATGGTTATCTTGGTGACAAGCTCGAGTTCATCGAAAACAGAGTTCACTCGCATCTTCTATGATGTTTTCGATGTTGGAGGTTATGCCGGTTCTTCTCAGTTGGAGGTTTCACTTCACTATTTGTTGGCATACCTCCCCTACCTCTTCTTCCTATATTATCAGTTCTTGTTTGGTTCTTCTCTTTGTGAGTTTTGGAGCTTATGGTCATCTTGGTGACAAGCTCGAGTTCATCGAAAACAGAGTTCACTCACATCTTCTATGATGTTTTCGATAGTGGAGGTTATGTCGGTTCTTCTCAGTTGGAGGTTTCACTCCTCTATTTGTTGGCATACCTCCCCTGCCTCTTCTCACTATATTATTTTTTTCTTGTTTGGTTCTTCTCTTTGTGATTTTTGGAGCTTATGGTCATCTTGGTGACAAGCTCGAGTTCATCAAAAACGGAGTTCACTCACATCTTCTATGATGTTTTCGATGTTGGAGGTTATGCCGGTTCTTCTCAGTTGGAGGTTTCACTCCTCTATTTGTTGGCATACCTCCCCTGCCTCTTCTTACTATATTATTGGTTCTTGTTTGGTTCTTCTCTTTGTGAGTTTTGGAACTTATGGTCATCTTGGTGACAAGCTCAAGTTCATCAAAAACGGAGTTCACTCGCATCTTCTATGATGTTTTCGATGTTGGAGTTTATGTCAGTTCTTCTCAGTTGGAGGTTTCACTCCTATATTTGTTGGCATACCTCCCCTGCCTCTTCTTACTATATTATTGGTTCTTGTTTGGTTCTTCTCTTTGTGGGTTTTGAAGCTTATGGTCTTCTTGGTGACAAGCTCGAGTTCATCGAAAACGGAGTTCACTCGCATCTTCTATGATGTTTTCGATGTTGGAGGTTATGCCGGTTCTTCTCAGTTGGAGGTTTCACTCCTCTATTTGTTGGCATACCTCCCCTGCCTCTTCTTACTATATTATCGGTCCTTGTTTGGTTCTTCTCTTTGTGAGTTTTGGACCTTACGGTCATCTTGGCGACAAGCTCAAGTTCATCGAAAACGGAGTTCAGTCGCATCTTCTATGATGTTTTTGATGTTGGAGGTTATGCCGGTTCTTCTCAGTTGGAGGTTTCACTCCTCTATTTGTTGGCATACCTCCCTTGCCTCATCCTGCTATATTATCGGTTCTTGTTTGGTTCTACTCTTTGTGAGTTTTGGAGCTTATGGTCATC
>NW_021293196.1:0-2219 GCF_002162155.2 Triticum dicoccoides
TGTAGCTCGCTCGGAACGACTATAATTGGCGAACCGATCAGCAACTCTATTCTGAGTGCGATAGATTTTCTGAGGTACAAACTTCCTATTACTCATGAACTCCTTAATCTCTAGGACCAAGTGACCATAAGCCGAGCGAGTTAAAACATTGCTCTAAAGGCTCGCTAAGGCTTCAGAAGAATCCGACTGGACGACGACTGGAAGATCCGAGTGTTGGATAGCCAAGGCCATACCTTGCATGAGCGCATGTATTTCGGCCTCCAGGGCGTCGTTACAGTGGAAGAGGACCCAGTATGCTGCAAAAATAATCTATCCTTCATGATCTTGCAACACCATTCCTACGGCCGCCGAGCTATCTGATGCCTGGAATGATCCATCAACTGACAGTGCAACATAACCCGGACTCGGCACCGGCCAAGGCAAGGATGGAACATCCTTCTTGGGAAGAATTCTTGGAGTCGCCGAAGATGGCATTTTTCCTTTCAGAATTTCATCCACCAAAAACCGACCAGCTAACCTTATGGATTTATAATAACTGTCGAGGAATTCCACCGTAGAAGAAACTGGCGGTACCTCCTTGCCATGAGTTTGGTCGTTACGTAGCTGCCAAATGCGCCATACTAACATGATAATCATGTCACGTACATCATCGGAACATATGTATAAAAGGTGCATAAGCCATTCCCTTCCATTATCAACTAGGAGATCATCAGGTGGAAGGGGCCATCTTGCACGCATATGTAGCCAAATTTCTCTCGCATGGTCGCATGCGATCAGGGCGTGATATGTGCCTTCCTCCTCCAGACCACATAGTCGGCAAGTTGAGCTTGTGGATATATGTCGCGTCGGTAGTACTCTACAAACAACTTTCCACGCAGTTATCTTCATCTTCTGCGGAACCAAAGATTGCCACACACAATTTCAAAGAGAGCGGGAACCATTTGCCGCCGCACTTGATGCCCCTTCAGAAAAAACTGTATCATGATCGCATGTGACTAATTTGTATGCACTCTTAACTGAAAATACTCCACTCTTCTCTGGAAACCATGACAGGAAGTCGGAACGCTGCCTTAGAGAGGTGTGTATCTTGAGAATATGTAGAACATCCATGTCCCAAAAATATTCACGAAGACAACCAGCCCTCCATGCCCCATTGGCGTCCAGAGAATCTAAAACATGATTTAGACGGCAGGTTCCCTTCTGGGTGATCAGACGGAAGGAGGATGGCCGTGGGATCCAGGGGTCTCGCCACGTCCGGATGTGCTCCCCGTCCCCCACCCGCCATATAACTCCTCTTTTCAACAACTCCAACCCATGCAATATACCTTTCCACACCGCAGAACCAGTGTTTGGAAACACTGTGTCTAACAACTGACCATGAGGGTAATACTTTGTCTTCAACAGTCTCGCACATAGGCTGTCAGGGGAATCAAGAAGTCTCCAAGCTTGCTTGGCCAACAACGCTTGGTTGAACGCTCTCATATCCCTAAAGCCCATACCCCCCATGGATTTAGGAAGTCTCATTTGTAGAAGTGCATGCTCTAGCCAATGCAACCAAAAGACCGATCTCATGAAAGAGACTAGGCAGCACATTATACATCAACACTCCCTCTCACGTGTGGCTCCCTCAGACCTAAACGTGGACCGAAAGTGGACTGCAATTTAATTACGCTAGTCGGGTCTTGAACTCAAGGCCTCTTGACTCCGATACCATGTAGAAGTGCATGCTCTAGCCAATGCAACCAAAAGACCGATCTCATAGAAGAGACTAGGCAGCCCATTATACGTCAACGTCATTCTGTCCCAACTCATCCAAGCTTGTACTTAGAGACGAATAAATACACACTAACGAACAAATGATTGCACTCAATCTTAATTAGTGGCGCGTCATTTTTAATCCACACCACCAGTAATTTACGCCACCATGAATACGTTATTGGTGACGTGTCTGTATTTTCACACGTCACAAGTGTGTGGGACTAGGTGTCCTGACAAGGTATATGTAAGTAGTGCCGCGTGGTCTATGTGCCATGCCGTTGGTGCTGTCACTAGAGCTTGTGTGGCATCTAACTGACACATCGCTGATGTTTTTCGCAAACACGCGGGGTGTCTATCATTCATTAGTAGGTAGAAAGAAATCAATAATACTACACGCATGGACGAAATCAACGGGCTTTTACGGACTGGACTGCGTGCACTACTTTAGTTGCCCCCCCCCC
>NW_021293197.1:0-3681 GCF_002162155.2 Triticum dicoccoides
TAAACCTGGACTAGAGTCTTGTGTGGTTAGTCAGGTCGTGGCCGACACCCTCGCCAGGCTTCCGCTTGAAGGTTGCCGAGATACATGACGTGTACATGGCGGTAAGTGGCGAGAGCGTGTGTGAAGAAGTACACCCCTGCAGGGTTAACATGATCTATTCGAATAGCCGGGTCCGTGGTTATGGACTTCTTGGATGCTTACATGGTACATAGACAACTTAAAGTGGATACTCTAAAATGCTCAAGACAAGTGTGAGTGCTATGGATGGCCTTCTCGTAGGGAGACGGGGATGAATCCATGGTAGTGTATTGTGTGGTGATTAGTGGACTCGTGTACGTTGTCTCACCTCAAGAGTTTCTTGTAGTCGTAGAACAGGATAGCCACAGAGTCAAAGTTGGCTTGCTGCAACTAAACCCCACATTACCCTCTTGATACAAATGCATGTATGATAGGATCTGATGTAAGTCTTGCTGAGTACCTTTGTACTCATGTTGCTTTATTTATGTTTTTGCAGCCGAGACTTCGGTCTTTCTAGTGTTCTCGTGGACTTCGACGAGTAGCTTGTACCTCAGCTACGATCTTGATCGGATGTTGTAGATAGTCAGGCTCTTCAGTCTTTTTCATTTGTAGATGTCTGTACCCAGACATGTAATGCTTCCGCTTGTTGCTTGTATGCTCTGTATGACGGGTCCTGTGACCCCTTTTTGCAATAAATGCTATGTTGGCTCTTTGAGCCTTATCTATATGAGTTGTTGAGTTATGTTGTGATGTCATGTTGTACAGCACATACTTACATGTTATGTGTACGTGTAATGTGTATTGCTATGTGTGGGATCTGACTATCTAGTTGTTTATCCTTAGTAGCCTCTCTTACCGGGAAATGTCTCCTAGTGTTTCCACTGAGCCATGGTAGCGTGCTACTGCTCCGGAACACTTAGGCTGGCCGGCATGTGTCCTTCTTCGTTCCTGTGTCTGTCCCTTCGGGGAAATGTCACGCGATGAACACCGGAGTCCTGTTAGCCCGCTACAGCCCGGTTCACCGGAGTCCTGTTAGCCCAGTGCTACAGCCTGGATTCACTCGCTGATGACCGACACGTTCGATGCTAGGTCATGGATGCCTGTCCCTGTAAGTTAGTGCCACTTTGGGTTTACGACTAGCCATGTCAGCCCGGGTTCTTTGTCATATGGATGCTAGCGACATTATCATATACGTGTGCCAAAAGGCGCAAACGGTACCGGGCATGGTAAGGAGACACCCGTGAAAATACCGTGCGTGAGGCCGCAAAATGATATGAAGTGTTACATGCTAGATCGGTGTGGCATAGAATCGGGGTCCTGACACGTTTTTGTGGCCATCCGTGTCACGGCCACCTTAGTGCCCCTGATCTGGAAGCAACCTGCACAGCCAGCGACGATTACAGCGTCATCACGGGCAGCGTTCAAATGCAGCCTGGATGTCCGTCAGACCAATCACTTGTGCATACTCAGAATTACGGAAAAATAATAATCTCTTCTTACTATCTATTTTGATGTTAGCGGCTCACCCACAATTGGTACCACAACTTGTTTGGTGCGTGACATATTTGACCTTCAGGTTGAGTGGTCAAGTAGAGAACTTGTCTCATAGAGTGTGAATTCGCTACACTAAAGAAGAATCAGATTAAGACACAAGATGCTGGTGTTTAGCACGTGAGGCTGGCCTAGAGCAACTTTATTAATTTCTTTATGGTGGTACAAAAATTACTACTCCCTCCGATCCATAGTATAAGTGTGGCAGTTTTGAACTAAGGTTGCTTAGTTCAAAACTAAGCTACTTATTTTGGATCGGAGGGAGTACCCGTTCTCCATCCCAATGTTGTGCGAGCTGCACGTCATCACGCTCCCCAGGAGATGCTTTTACTACAGCTCAACTTTTTTTACATGTCAGCCTTTAAGCAGCAACATCAGCAGCAGCTGTGAACTCATTATTTCTATATCTTCAACAAACATAGAACAGGGAGACACTAAATAGATGTAGCATAACATCTAGACAACTTGGTACTAACCAGTTAGTTCGGTCATACAAAGCGATCGATGATTGTTCATGCAAGAACACACTAGCAACCTTTTATTGGACCTTTACCATTCATAAACATGGCTCTCAATCATTTTGTTTCACTTGCTTGCGTGCCTCCCCTCTTTTCTTCTTGATCCATTGCTTTTCATCTGGCTCCAATTCAACGATCGAACCAATGGCCATGCTTGTGAGCACATATGTGGTGAATATAAAAGACGCAAATCCACCGTAATACGTTAATGTATGCATCAATCGTAACATGCGCCTGCAGATAGGGTTCAGAGGAGATAACTTGTTAACCCCACAAAAATCTTGTAAACAGAAGATGATCATACATACCACGAGTCATCGCCGGGTCTAGGCCCCACTTGCGTGGCAAGCTCCTCGCGCAGCCGACTGATATTTTGGCCTTCCCTACCAGGGATATTGTAGAACCTTTGCACATGCGAAACCTTGTCGTACAGCTCCTCTGTCATGTTATGGATCTCTGTCAGGAGTTTCTCCCGATCTTCACAGCCCTGCTTTGCAGATTGCAGTAGAGCATAAGATGAGTTCCTACAAAAATGATCATGCAACGGGAAAACAGTAGTACTAGCTGGTCCATGGATCAAAGCATTTAGAAACAGGGTTTTGCTATTCGGTCCTCGGATTATGCATCTTGTCAGGTCGAAAACAATTGTTATTTTTTTCCTTTTTCTTGAGGAAACACAAGATCTGGATTCAATTTTGAGACGCCCTGGCTGTTTGGCGAAACATGGAGTTGGATTATCGAACGAGCTATTAGCACAGCATAAGCTAGTCCAGGTTGCAGAAGCAATCGCACAAAAAAGATATGAAATTGGTGAGCCGACGGGGGTAAAGTACCTTGGCCGCCGCCAGATTGTTGTCTGCGGCAGCAGCAGCGGAGGATGTGGTGGACCTAGCCCGGCCGACCTGGGAGAGCCTCGGGAAGAGCCGGCGCTGCGCCTTGTCCACAGCCACCGCCGGCGTCTGGCCACCGCCGACGAGCCTCCTCGCCGCGACTCGAAGCGCCGCCATCGGTAGCCGCCTGCGAAATAGCACGGATCAGGGGCAGCCCGTCGCCGAATCACGACCCTCCCCCACGCCTGGCTTCCGAATCGCGGGATCGGCGAGAGGAATTCGGGGCGCGCACCTGGTCTTCTTCTCTGATGTAGGCTAGGGTTTCCTCCGCCGCTCGCCAACTCCGATGGGGAACCAAAATGCCTTCCTTTATTTCTTCTTCGGGTTTCTTCTCTTTCTTTTATCCATCGTCATCCAACGAACGAACGTGGCCCGCCGCCCCGCTAGCAGGCCAGGCCCAGCCCACGGGCAGAACGCCCCTCCCTTTAAGTCCAGTTGGGTTTTTTTTTTCTGTCAACTCAAAACGAAAAAAGTATTTGGTTTTTTTCTCTCTCGCCTAAAAATGAAAAAGGTTGGTTTTATCTCCCTTTCTTTTTCCTAAATTTTCGTGATTAAAGTCTGTAAATATTTTCTAAAATTCGTGAACAATTTTTTATTCCATGATTTTTAATTATTTTGAACATACTTTTAAAATTCATAAAAATAAAATCCCACAATTTTTTTTGATTCATGAACTTGTTCAAATTTCTCAAAAACAGGTTAAT
>NW_021293198.1:0-977 GCF_002162155.2 Triticum dicoccoides
ATTGGAACCACAGTTACGACACAAACTCGAACTCAAGCTTGTTGTTTAAGGTGAAAGGGTATGACGAGGAAAATCGACGTAAGGTTAGTTCATCGTCGAAAATTGGTGCTCCGAGAATAAGGACCAGGTAGCACCGTTAGAATCGTCACGACAATGATATAGCCAAACAGGCTAGGAATGGCGTGATCGGGTAACAAACTCGTACTTATAGAAGCTTACTGAAGAGTTGTTGAACCGTAGAGCGGACTCGGTTCAGTTATCGGTGTCTTTGAGTGTTCAATAACTCAGAGCCCGCGAAAAATTGGAATCAGTGGGAAGGTAGCACTTGATGAAGAACTCATAAAAAGTTATGCAGTTCCATGATAATCTCGAGATACCAGGGGGGTAATACTCGACACAAGATCAAAGTAAAGGTTGGACTGGTGTATTGATCCATAGAAGACAATTGTTTTAACTTGTTCGAGAAATGAGATCAAAGAAGAACAATCATGGTCGGAACCACGGTTGGAAAAGGCCAGATCCTAGATATAAGATGAACTTATACCAAGGGAATAATTGATTTTAAAAGAAGCTTCGATGAGAAGATGTACATCGTGTCCATGGGCATGAACGCAAAGTTCAAGGTCGACTCCCACTTCTCCAATGCACAACCTTTCATTCACTTCTCGCGCTCAATGAAGTTGTAGTTTTGAAATTTTATCTGGCAAAATACCAGAAAAGTACGACTCGTGAAAACTTTCGAGTTCACACCTATTAAGGAAGGCATAGGTTCAACCCATTGGGGCATCTTAGAATCATATACCAAATCTTCAGAAGTAATTAACTCAAGCTCAAAGGCAGAGCATGGTTGAGAAAGCAAAGGATACAATTTACCAAAGGCATTATGTATCAGAGGAAAGGCTCACAAGGTTATTGAATATGAAGGGCGTTGTCAGATAAAATCCAACAAAGGATCTGGTGGTCCACAAGGGATCTGA
>NW_021293199.1:0-1279 GCF_002162155.2 Triticum dicoccoides
CCCCTGCAGGGTTAATATGATCTATTCGAATAGCCGTGTCCGCGGAAAAGGACTTCTGGGTTGCTTATATCAGTTCATAGACAAGTGAAAGTGGATACTCTAAAATACGCAAGATAAGCGTGAGTGCTATGGATGGCGTTCTCGTAGGGAGACGGGAGCGGTTCCATAGTGGTGTATTGGTTGGTGAATATGTGGACTCGTGTGCGCCACCTCAAAAGAGTTACTTGCAGTCGTAGTTCAGGTTAGCCACCGAGTCAAAGCTGGCTTGCTGCAGTTAAACCCCACCATCCCTTTGTTGATAATGATGCATATGTAGATAGTTCTGATGTAAGTCTTGCTGGGTACATTTGTACTCACGTTTGCCTATTTTATGTTTTTGCAGAGAGACTTCAGTCTCACTAGTAATTCCGCGTGGTCTTCGACGTTTAGCTTGTTACCTCAGCTACGATCTTGTGCCCTTGGCAGGATCTGGTAGATAGTCAGGCTTCTCAGCCTTTTTCATTTATAGATGTCTGTACTCAGACATGATAGCTTCCGCTTGTGCTTTGATTTGTATGCTCTGAATGTTGGGTCGTGAGACCCCTGTTTGTAATATCTCGCTCCTCGGAGCCTATTGAATAAATACATGAGTTGTAGAGTCATGTTGTGATGCCATGTTGTATTTGCACATATCGAGCATATTGTGTGTATGTTATTGCTATGCTTGGTATGTGTGAGATCTGACTATCTAGTTGTTTGTCTTTAGTAGCCTCTCTTACCGGGAAATGTCTCCTAGTGTTTCCACCGAGCCATGGTAGCTTGCTACTGCTCCGGAACACTTAGGCTGGCCGGCATGTGTCCTTCTTTGTTCCTGTGTCTGTCCCTTCGGGGAAATGTCACGCGATGAATACCGGAGTCCTGTTAGCCTGCTACAGCCCGGTTCACCGGAGTCCTGCTAGCCCAGTGCTACAGCCTGGATTCACCCGCTGATGACCGACACGTTCGATGCTGGGTCATGGATGCCTGTCCCTGTAAGTCTGTGCCACTTTGGGTTTACGACTAGCCATGTCAGCCCGGGCTCCTTATCATATGGATGCTAGCGACACTGTCATATACGTGTGCCAAAAGGCGCAAACGGTCCCGGGCTAAGGTAAGGCGACACCCGTGGGAATACCGTGCGTGAGGCCGCAAAGTGATATGAGGTGTTACATGCTAGATCGATGTGGCATTGAGTCGGGGTCCTGACAGCGTTGGTATCAGAGCTTGACTGCCTGTAGGATTACCAAGCCAAACTGGTCGA
>NW_021293200.1:0-948 GCF_002162155.2 Triticum dicoccoides
CGGTAACGAGATTGAACAAGGTATTGGATACCGACGATCGAATCTCGGGCAAGTAACATACCGATAGACAAAGGGAATTGAATACGGGATTGATTAAGTCCTTGACATCGTGGTTCATCCGGTGAGATCATCGTGGAACATGTGGGAGCCATCATGGGTATCCAGATCCCGCTGTTGGTTATTGACCGGAGAACGTCTCGGTCATGTCTACATGTCTCCCGAACCCGTAGGGTCTACACACTTAAGGTTCGATGACGCTAGGGTTATAAAGGAAGTTTGTATGTGGTTACCGAATGTTGTTCGGAGTCCCGGATGAGATCCTGGACGTCACGAGGAGTTCCAGAATGGTCCGGAGGTAAAGATTTATATATGGGAAGTCCTATTTTGGCCACCGGAAAATGTTCGGGATTTTTCGGTATTGTACCGGGAAGGTTCTAGAAGGTTCCGGAGTGGGGCCCACCTGCATGGGGGGACCCACATGGACGTGGGTAGTGGGGGCAAGGCCCCACACCCCTGGTCAAGGCGCACCAAGATCCCCACTTAGAAGGAATAAGATCATATCCCGAAGGGATAAGATCAAGATCCCTAAAAAGGGGGGATAACAATCGGTGGGGAAGGAAATAATGAGATTTCTTTCCTCCCACCTTGGCCAACGCCCCAATGGACTTGGAGGGCAAGAAACCAGCCCCTCCACCCCTATATATAGTGGGGAGGCGCATGGGAGCTATACACGAAGTTCTGGCACAGCCCTACCTCTCTCCCTACTCCTCCTCTCCCATGGTGCTTGGCGAAGCCCTGCTGGATTGCCACGCTCCTCCACCACCACCACGCCGTTGTGCTGCTGTTGGATGGAGTCTTCCTCAACCTCTCCCTCTCTCCTTGCTGGATCAAGGCGTGGGAGACGTCACCGGGCTGTACGTGTGTTGAACGCGGAGGTGCCGTCCGTTC
>NW_021293201.1:0-1821 GCF_002162155.2 Triticum dicoccoides
TCGACGTAACCCTTTACGACGAGCTCTTCGTCACCTCCATAAACGAGAAACATGTCCTTCGTCCTTTTCAGGTACTTTAGGATATTCTTGACCGCTGTCCAGTGTTCCTTGCCGGGATTACTTTGGTACCTTCCTACCAAACTTACGGCAAGGTTTACATCAGGTCTGGTACACAGCATGGCATACATAATAGATCCTATGGCTGAGGCATAGGGGATGACGCTCATCTCTTCTTTATCTTTTGCCTTGGTCGGGCATTGAGCCGAGCTCAATCTCACACCTTGCAGTACAGGCAAGAACCCCTTCTTGGACTGATCCATTTTGAACTTCTTCAAAATCTTATCAAGGTATGTGCTTTGTGAAAGACCTATGAGGCGTCTCGATCTATCCCTATAGATCTTGATGCCTAATATATAAGCAGCTTCTCCAAGGTCCTTCATTGAAAAACACTTATTCAAGTAGGCCTTAATGCTGTCCAAGAATTCTATATCATTTCCCATCAAAAGTATGTCATCTACATATAATATGAGAAATGCTACAGAGCTCCCACTCACTTTCTTGTAAACGCAGGCTTCTCCATAAGTCTTCGTAAACCCAAACGCTTTGATCATCTCATCAAAGCGAATGTTCCAACTCCGAGATGCTTGCACCAGCCCATAAATGGATCACTGGATCTTGCATACTTTGTTAGCATTCTTAGGATCGACAAAACCCTCCGGCTGCATCATATACAGTTCTTCCTTAAGATGCCCGTTAAGGAATGCCATTTTGACGTCCATCTGCCATATCTCATAATCATAGTATGCGGCAATTGCTAACATGATTCTGACGGACTTAAGCTTTGCTACGGGAGAGAAAGTCTCATCGTAGTCAATCCCTTGAACTTGCCGATAACCCTTAGCGACAAGTCGAGCTTTATAGATGGTGACATTACCATCCGCGTCCGTCTTCTTCTTAAAGATCCATTTGTTTTCTATCGCTCGCCGATCATCGGGCAAGTCAGTCAAAGTCCATACTTTGTTTTCATACATGGATTCTATCTCGGACTTCATGGCTTCTAGCCATTTGTTGGAATCTGGGCCCGCCATTGCTTCTTCATAGTTCGAAGGTTCATCGTTGTCCAACAACATGATTTCCAGGACAGGGTTGCTGTACCACTCTGGTGCGGAACGTGTCCTTGTGGACCTACGAAGTTCAGTAGCAACTTGATCCGAAGTACCTTGATCATCATCATTGTTTTCCTCTTCAGTTGGTGTAGGCATCACAGGAACATTTTCCTGAGCTGCACTACTATCCCGTTCAAGAGGTAGTACTTCATCGAGTTCTACTTTCCTCCCACTTACTTCTTTCGAGAGAAACTCTTTTTCCAGAAAGGATCCGTTCTTGGCAACAAAGATCTTGCCTTTGGATCTTAAGTAGAAGGTATACCCAATGGTTTCTTTAGGGTATCCTATGAAGACGCATTTTTCCGACTTGGGTTCGAGCTTTTCAGGTTGAAGTTTCTTGACATAAGCATCGCATCCCCAAACTTTTAGAAACTACAGCTTAGGTTTCTTCCCAAACCATAATTCATACGGTGTCGTCTCAACGGATTTAGACGGTGCCCTATTTAAAGTGAATGTAGCTGTCTCTAGAGCGTATCCCCAAAATGATAGCGGTAAATCGGTAAGAGACATCATAGATCGCACCATATCCAATAGAGTGCGATTACGACGTTCGGACACATAGTTACATTGAGGTGTTCCAGGCAGCGTGAGTTGTGAAACGATTCCACATTTTCTTAAGTATGTACCAAATTCGTGACTTAAATATTCTCCTCCA
>NW_021293202.1:0-1006 GCF_002162155.2 Triticum dicoccoides
TCTTCTGGCATCTTGTTTGCCCGAAAAATGAGGTTGAAAAGCTTGGTTAGCCATACTATCGCTATGTCCCCGAGACCTTTCCACACCTCAATGGGGATACAATCAGGGCCCATTGCCTTGCCTCCTTTCATCCTTTTTAAAGCCTCCTTCACCTCAGACTCCTGGATGCGCCGCACAAAACGCATGCTGGTCTCATCAAAGGAGTCATTCAGTTCAATGGTAGAACTCTCATTCTCCCCATTGAACAGCTTGTCGAAGTACTCCCGCCATCTATGCTTAATCTCTTCGTCCTTCACCAAGAGTTGGCCTGCTCCGTCCTTGATGCATTTGACTTGGCCAATATCCCTCGTCTTCCTCTCCCGGATCTTAGCCATCTTATAGATGTCCCTTTCACCTTCCTTCGTGCCTAACCATTGGTAGAGGTCCTCATATGCCCGACCCCTTGCTTCACCAACAGCTCGCTTTGCAGCCTTCTTCGCCATCTTGTACTTCTCTATGTTGTCTGCACTCCTATCCAGGTATAGGCGTCTGAAGCAATCTTTCTTCTCTTTAAGCGCCTTCTAGACATCATCATTCCACCACCAGGTATCCTTATCTTCGCTTCTCCTTCCCCTGGACACTCCAAACTCCTCCGAGGCCACCTTACGAATGCAAGTCGCCATCTTCATCCACACATTGTCCGCATCCCCTCCTTCCTCCCAAGGGCCCTCCTTAAATACCCTCTCCTTGAACACCTGAGCTACCTCCCCCTTGAGCTTCCACCACTTCGTTCTAGCGACCTTGGCACGCTTATCCCGCTGGACACGAATCCGAAAGCGGAAGTCAGCAACCACCAGCTTATGCTGGGGTACAACACTCTCCCCAGGTATCACCTTACAGTCTAGGCACGCACGCCTATCTTCTCTTCTCGAGAGGATGAAATCAATCTGGCTAGAGTGTTGGCCACTACTAAAAGTCACCAGATGTGATTCTCTCTTTCTAAAGAGGGTGTTAGCTACAATCATGT
>NW_021293203.1:0-1322 GCF_002162155.2 Triticum dicoccoides
TATGTGAAACTAGGCGATATATATTTAGCAACAATGTAATTAGCATAATCAGCATACCAAGGAGCAGTACGAGAAGCATTGACGACCGCTAATTGTTCATCAGGAAAGCTATCATTAATAGGCAGTGGGTCATCAAGAACATTCTCTAACCTAGACAAGTTGTCCGCAACGGGGTTCTTAGCTCCCTTTCTATCAATAATATGTAAGTCAAATTCTTGGAGCAAGAGAACCCATCTAATGAGTCTAGGCTTAGTATCTTTCTTTTCCATAAAATATTTAATAGAAGCATGATCAGTGTGAATAGTAACTTTGGAATCAACAATATAAGGTCTAAACTTATCACATGCAAACACAACTGCTAAGAATTCTTTTTCAGTGGTAGCATAATTTCTCTGGGCAGTATCAAGAGTCTTACTAGCATACTGGATAACATTCAATTTCTTATCGACTCTTTGCCCTAAAAGAGCACCTACAACACAATCACTAGCATCACACATAATTTCAAAAGGTAAATTCCAATCAGGTGGATGAACAATAGGTGGAGTGATCAAAGCTTTCTTAAGTGTTTCAAATGCTTCTACACAATCATCATCAAAGATAAAAGAAATATATTTTTGCAATAAGTTAGTCAGAGGCCTAGAGATTTTAGAAAAGTCCTTAATGAACCTCCAAAGGCATGACCAAGGAAACTTCTTATACCTTTTATGTCCTTGGGACATGGCATCTTTTCAATAGCATCAACTTTAGCTTTATCAACTTCAATACCTCTCTCGGAGATCTTGTATCCCAAGACAATGCCTTCATTAACCATAAAGTGACACTTTTCCCAAATTAGGACAAGACTAGTGTCTGTGCATCTCTGCAAAACTCGATCAAGGTTGCTCAAACAATCATCAAAAGAGGATCCATAGACGGAGAAGTCATCCATGAATACCTCACAAATCTTTTCACAAAAATCAGAAAATATAGCCATCATGCATCTTTGAAAGATAGCAGGTGCATTGCATAAACCAAAAGGCATACGTCTATAAGAAAAAGTACCAAAAGGGCAAGTAAAAGTAGTTTTAGATTGATCCCCCACTGATACAGGTATCTGATAGAAACCAGAATAACCATCTAGAAAGCAAAAATGTGTGTGTTTGGATAGCCTTTCTAGCATTTGATCAATAAAAGGTAAAGGGTAATGATCTTTCTTAGTAGCTTTATTTAACTTACGGAAATCAATTACCATCCTATAGCCTGTAATAATTCTTTGCGGGATCAATTCATCTTTATCATTAGGAACAACGGTAATACCTCCCTTTTTAGGGACACAATGGACA
>NW_021293204.1:0-2397 GCF_002162155.2 Triticum dicoccoides
CAAGGAGTGACCTCTTCCAATGAAATGGTGTTGCTAAGTTTGCTTCATTTAATTAGCTATAGACTCAAAATTGTCTTTTCACCTAGGTACACACGCTTAGCACCGTTTCTTCCTTGGGTCACCAAACTAGACTCTCTCTTCTTGATTAACTTGCCACATCAGACTTTATGCCTATGTGGCAAGCTTAAGCACCTGTAGGAGCAAGTAAGTACAATAGTGCGCTTTACATGGCATTTTTGCATATGTGGAGGAAAGAGAAGCAAGGAAAAAGTGGAGAAGTGGGCTCTCATGCAAGAGCCAGCCTCTACTACTACATGGTGGAGCATTGGGAGAGGCACCTGTGTGGAGGTGGTCAGGAATCGGGAGACTCACGCCGGTCGTAGCGCCGCAGTTAAAATGATAATGGCAAGTCAAATCACGGGGCCCCACCTGTCCAGCAGTAACTCGCTGTCAAATCACACAGCCCTACGTTTGCAGCAGCCTACTCCCTCATCTTATCGCGTCTCTGTCGAACCGACTAGGCAGAACTTCCGCGCCTACCGCACAGGAAAAGCCCCGCCCTCGACTTTTAAATACAACTACTCCCTCCGTCTAGGTGAGTAAGTCATCTTACGAAAACCAAACAATCCCAAAATACTAAGGCGCGGTGCATTAACTTCTACCTCGTTTCTTGTTTCTTCACATATCAACCAATAAGAATGCAATGATATACTTTTTGTGACATAGTAACTCATATTTAGTTAGTCAAATGGATGACCTAGAACTATGTGCAGGCCCTATAAACCGAGACGCCTACAAGTAAAAAACCGAGACAGAGAGAGTAGTTCAGCACATACATTTTTATATCAATATAGTCGGGATTCACCAAGGAGCAAAACCAAGTGGTAGGCTGATCCTGTCATGTTGGCGTAGCAACTCAAGCAGGGTCAGTCCGCACACGAAATGGTGACACACTTAACAGGACCCCTTTGGCAGACATGTGGCTCATCTACCGTCTTGTTCCACGTGCGATGCACCAAATTACAGTTCGGAGAAGTGGTTGGAATTGGAGGCACCCCGGTCGTAGCGCCGCAGTAGTAGAAAATGAGCGATCAGGGGTAAAATCACAAAGCCCCACCTTTCCCGCATTAAGCTGGACGGAGAAAGCAACCATCATTTCACTCTAGCGCGCAAGAGCATAAAGAAAAGAGAAAACAATGATGCGTGCGTCAGCTACCTAGGGCACCCTAGGGTAGGGGTGTCCACTATAGATCCTTTTTTTTGAAAGCGCTTACACTATAAATCGGCCTCTCCCTCGTCCTCTTGAAGAAAACCGATGATGAGTGCGGCGGTAGGGTTTGTAGGAGTACTACGGCGTGCGGGGCCACGTCGTAGTAAACGGGTTCGAGTCAACGCCTTAAATATGTGTGGGCCGCTTGGTTTTACGGGAACGAGGCAACATTTTGGGTTCGGGGACCAGTGGAGATATAGCACGTGCAGAAAATTGTGGACGTAGGTTCGACCGAAAGGCAATGATGCATGGGCCCTGCATTTTGATATACCTGGGGCCGCGTGAAATTTGCTACTCTACTCAAAACTAGTAAGGTACACACGTATTGAACGCATGAGATTTTGAAACCAAATTATGAATAAATACACACTATAGCATGTAAAGCTTTGAGTCATATATGCATGATGTAGATTTTCGTTTAGTTCTTATAGTTCATCTCATTGAAAATCAATTAGTTTTATAAAAATGTTAAGATTCATGGGGTTGTGCATTGTAAATCATAAAGTAAAAAACAAATAATGGCAATTCATTTAGAAAAATAATCAATTAGGACACAGAAGATTCTAGAACAAAGGAGAAGTGCTTGTGTTTTGAGGTTTGTGCATTATGCTTAAGTTCAACCATGGAGTCTTCTAAATTGTACATGTGGCATATCTGGTGGAATGTTGATGATATCCAACGGCCAGTAGTGCTCGGATTTGCCCATCTCTGCACTGTCGGGTTAGCTTCATCCAGCGACCATCTTTCAAAGTTATTGGAACACTATATAGTTCTTGTGCCATAGTTGCATGTTTTGGAAAAAAGCTACTAGTGGGTTGTACTATCTATTTAGGAATAGAAGATGTATACATGGAAGTAGTAGGGAAAGAGATGACATGGAGGATCTCAATTCTTATGAGTAGGGATTGGAAAAGAGATGTCATTTGGTTCACATCATAGGAACTTTTCTATTGAATCTAGAGATGACATGTATCTCAATTCCTATGAGGAGGGATTAGTAAAGAGATGTAATTTGGTTCATATCATAGGAACTTTTCTATTGAATATACGCTAATATTTATTTTCCTTTGAAATTAAGGGAGTATAGGAATCCATTCATATGAACCAAGTGGCTCTAAAGCTATAGA
>NW_021293205.1:0-2397 GCF_002162155.2 Triticum dicoccoides
CAAGGAGTGACCTCTTCCAATGAAATGGTGTTGCTAAGTTTGCTTCATTTAATTAGCTATAGACTCAAAATTGTCTTTTCACCTAGGTACACACGCTTAGCACCGTTTCTTCCTTGGGTCACCAAACTAGACTCTCTCTTCTTGATTAACTTGCCACATCAGACTTTATGCCTATGTGGCAAGCTTAAGCACCTGTAGGAGCAAGTAAGTACAATAGTGCGCTTTACATGGCATTTTTGCATATGTGGAGGAAAGAGAAGCAAGGAAAAAGTGGAGAAGTGGGCTCTCATGCAAGAGCCAGCCTCTACTACTACATGGTGGAGCATTGGGAGAGGCACCTGTGTGGAGGTGGTCAGGAATCGGGAGACTCACGCCGGTCGTAGCGCCGCAGTTAAAATGATAATGGCAAGTCAAATCACGGGGCCCCACCTGTCCAGCAGTAACTCGCTGTCAAATCACACAGCCCTACGTTTGCAGCAGCCTACTCCGTCATCTTATCGCGTCTCTGTCGAACCGACTAGGCGGAACTTCCGCGCCTACCGCACAGGAAAAGCCCCGCCCTCGACTTTTAAATACAACTACTCCCTCCGTCTAGGTGAGTAAGTCATCTTACGAAAACCAAACAATCCCAAAATACTAAGGCGCGGTGCATTAACTTCTACCTCGTTTCTTGTTTCTTCACATATCAACCAATAAGAATGCAATGATATACTTTTTGTGACATAGTAACTCATATTTAGTTAGTCAAATGGATGACCTAGAACTATGTGCAGGCCCTATAAACCGAGACGCCTACAAGTAAAAAACCGAGACAGAGAGGGTAGTTCAGCACATACATTTTTATATCAATATAGTCGGGATTCACCAAGGAGCAAAACCAAGTGGTAGGCTGATCCTGTCATGTTGGCGTAGCAACTCAAGCAGGGTCAGTCCGCACACGAAATGGTGACACACTTAACAGGACCCCTTTGGCAGACATGTGGCTCATCCACCGTCTTGTTCCACGTGCGATGCACCAAATTACAGTTCGGAGAAGTGGTTGGAATTGGAGGCACCCCGGTCGTAGCGCCGCAGTAGTAGAAAATGAGCGATCAGGGGTAAAATCACAAAGCCCCACCTTTCCCGCATTAAGCTGGACGGAGAAAGCAACCATCATTTCACTCTAGCGCGCAAGAGCATAAAGAAAAGAGAAAACAATGATGCGTGCGTCAGCTACCTAGGGCACCCTAGGGTAGGGGTCTCCACTATAGATCCTTTTTTTTGAAAGCGCTTACACTATAAATCGGCCTCTCCCTCGTCCTCTTGAAGAAAACCGATGATGAGTGCGGCGGTAGGGTTTGTAGGAGTACTACGGCGTGCGGGGCCACGTCGTAGTAAACGGGTTCGAGTCAACGCCTTAAATATGTGTGGGCCGCTTGGTTTTACGGGAACGAGGCAACATTTTGGGTTCGGGGACCAGTGGAGATATAGCACGTGCAGAAAATTGTGGACGTAGGTTCGACCGAAAGGCAATGATGCATGGGCCCTGCATTTTGATATACCTGGGGCCGCGTGAAATTTGCTACTCTACTCAAAACTAGTAAGGTACACATGTATTGAACGCATGAGATTTTGAAACCAAATTATGAATAAATACACACTATAGCATGTAAAGCTTTGAGTCATATATGCATGATGTAGATTTTCGTTTAGTTCTTATAGTTCATCTCATTGAAAATCAATTAGTTTTATAAAAATGTTAAGATTCATGGGGTTGTGCATTGTAAATCATAAAGTAAAAAACAAATAATGGCAATTCATTTAGAAAAATAATCAATTAGGACACAGAAGATTCTAGAACAAAGGAGAAGTGCTTGTGTTTTGAGGTTTGTGCATTATGCTTAAGTTCAACCATGGAGTCTTCTAAATTGTACATGTGGCATATCTGGTGGAATGTTGATGATATCCAACGGCCAGTAGTGCTCGGATTTGCCCATCTCTGCACTGTCGGGTTAGCTTCATCCAGCGACCATCTTTCAAAGTTATTGGAACACTATATAGTTCTTGTGCCATAGTTGCATGTTTTGGAAAAAAGCTACTAGTGGGTTGTACTATCTATTTAGGAATAGAAGATGTATACATGGAAGTAGTAGGGAAAGAGATGACATGGAGGATCTCAATTCTTATGAGTAGGGATTGGAAAAGAGATGTCATTTGGTTCACATCATAGGAACTTTTCTATTGAATCTAGAGATGACATGTATCTCAATTCCTATGAGGAGGGATTAGTAAAGAGATGTAATTTGGTTCATATCATAGGAACTTTTCTATTGAATATACGCTAATATTTATTTTCCTTTGAAATTAAGGGAGTATAGGAATCCATTCATATGAACCAAGTGGCTCTAAAGCTATAGA
>NW_021293206.1:0-1305 GCF_002162155.2 Triticum dicoccoides
GATTTTCACTCTTATTCTTCTCCTGTTGTGCTTTATTAGCTCTATTAATATCATCTTTCAAAATGGAATCAGGAGTCATAGGAAGCAAAGTAATATTTTTATCCTTATGAACAAGAGTATAGTGATTGTTTCTACCATGGTGTACAGAATTTTTATCAAATTGCCATGGTCTACCAAGTAATAAGGAACATGCTTGCATAGGTACCACATCACAATCAACATAATCAGCATATGTAGAGATACTAAAATGCACACGAACAGTACGTGTTACCTTAACCTTGCCGCTGTTGTTGAACCATTGGATGTAGTAAGGATGTGGATGTGGTCTTGTGGTGAGAGAAAGCTTCTCCACCATCTCCATGCTAGCCAAATTGTTGCAGCTCCCTCCGTCTATTATGACACGCACAGAACGTTCCTTCACAACTCCCTTGGTATGGAACAAATTGTGCCTCTGATTTTGCTCAGCTTGTGTGACCTGCACACTCAAAACACGTTGAGCAACTAAACATTCATACCTGTCAGCGTCTTCAGGAGCCATGTATTGCGTCTCATGATCAAAATCATCTCCACCATGTTCTTCACGTGCAATAAGAGCCAAAGTCTCCTCATCATAGTCACTAGCGGACTCATATCCACCATCCGCGGTAGCAATCATCACACGCGGAGATTTGCATTCCCTCGCATAATGACCTCCCTTACAACGACGACAAATAATATCACTTGTGTGCCCTGTTGATGCCATGGAAGAAGAAGAACGCTGTGCAGGCCCCGTAGGTGCGCTCTTGGCAGATAATGGTGGTTGTTCCTGTTTTCTTGTATCACGACTGTAGGAGGCACCTGATGGAGGTGCTGGTGCAGTTGAAGTAGAAGATGCACGTGGTGTCCATGATGAAGGTCGGCCTGCAGAAAAGTTAGTTCGCCCCAATGCTTGTCGATCCTGCACTTCACGTTCAGCTTTACAAGCAAGATGGAATAAACGAGTGATATTAGTATACTCCTTATAGTCTAGAATGGTCTGAATCTCTCTATTTAATCCACCCAGAAAACGTGCAAGCATAGCTTCATTCTCCTCAACAATACCACATCTAATCATGCCAGTTTGTAATTCCTGATAATATTCTTCTACAGAATTTTTCCCTTGTCTTAAACGCTGCAATTTTTGAAGCAATTCACGTTGATAATATGGTGGAACCCAACGCGTACGCATAGCAGTTTTCAAAGCAGCCCAAGTAGTTGGAATAGGGTATAATCTACAATGTTCAGACCACCATACACATGCAAAACTAGTGAAAGCACAAACAGCAG
>NW_021293207.1:0-1738 GCF_002162155.2 Triticum dicoccoides
AATAATCAATTCAGAGATGCAAAGTTGAATAAACGCTCAACGACGGTACTGTGCTGGTCCTAGGCTAGACTGTGCTAGAGACGCGAGCCTAGAACACTAACAAAATCACGGCGCGGCACGTAAACAAGGGAAAAGCACACTCTGAATTTTTTTTTTTGCTCTTTTTTTTTTTGCGCTCTTTTTTTTTTGCGCTGCTTTTTTTTTTGCGAAAAATCACTATAATGGCGAGTGTCTCAAAACTCTTCCTAGCTCAAACTGACAGGATGGGCACGAAATTTTTTCAACCAATTTTTTTTTTCGGCTGCCCGGACCCAAAAACTGGAAACGGGTCAAAAAAAACTTCCTATAATGGCACCTGTCTCAAAACACTCAGAAACACCTAAAAATAGGATAGCCAGAAATTTTTTCGAAAAATGCGTTTTCGAAAAATTTTGGGCCTAAACGGAGCGTGGCTACCTGACTCTTTTTTTTTTCCGAAACCTACTCCGGCAAGGAAACACGAATCGAAATCTAGATGGATCGCGAAAACAACCCTAATAAGCAAGGAACTCGGATTGGTGGTGGATATATGGTGGTGGTATATGGCAGCGGTGGTGGTAGCGGTGGTAGTATATGGATATGGATCGGTGGTGGTATATGGACACGGATTGGTGGTGGTATATGGATACGGATTCGGTGCGGTGGTGGTAGATGGCAGGGGCGATGATGATGGTGGCGCTGCGGCGTGACAACTTATGACCAGAACTCGAAACTCTACAAGACTAGACTCTAAGACCAGCAACTAGACACGACGATGCAACCGCAAATTCAACAAAGCAAAACCCTAAAAAGATTATGCAAGGCTCCGATTGGTTCGGATATGATGAACTAACCCTAAATTTTTTTTTTGTGGCTTTTTCGTGGACTATAGGTATGAAGAACAGAGTCGATCTAAACTACGAAAAACTGTAAAATCTCACCGAGCAACCTGGAAATCTGATACCACTTGATAGATGCAAAGGTGTCCCGTCTTTCGATGAGATGGTGGATTTCGCTTTGGTGGAAGTCGACTTTGACGATCCGACTACGAACGTGCGAGGACGTCGCGCCTTAGCAATCGCTAAACCAACTCCGAGAGGTTATTGACCACGCCGGAGCACGATCAACCTGACCACGAGGGTCTGTTTCCTGCGAGCAAACGAAGAACAAGCAAGAAACTGAGATTGCAATCTGGATATTGCGAATATAAGATGAAAGCTTTATTGATCAAGGTGGGGTTCTGTGACGCCTTTGTCTAGTCGTTGAACACAAACGAAGTACGCGAAGTTGCAGCTATGGCGAACTTTTAATCTAAACAAAACCCCAAAGTCTAAACGATGCCCTAAGGGTTGTATATATGGAGGAAGAGGGGGGGAATTTCGTGGCCCTTGGTGGAGGGGTCCGAAATCAACCCTATCTCTTGTTTCCCCACACATACGGACTCTAAAAATAGCCTATACTTATGTATTTCGAAATTACATGGGCCTGGCCCAATAATAAGGTGACGCAGCACCTAAAATAGCCTCGGGACGAAATTTATGAAGTGGCATCTTGTATATTTCGTCCAAGGCTTCATGCACCCATTATGGTGGCTTCAAAGTCCTGAAATCATCACTTGTAACTCCATTCTTGTTCCCCTTGCGCATGCCATCATCTCCATGCTTGTTCTTGCTCCAATGTTCATCCTTCTCCAAGCTAGGCCCTTCATTTGTAAGCAAAA
>NW_021293208.1:0-1022 GCF_002162155.2 Triticum dicoccoides
TTCTGCGGTAACGATGTGTCACACCCTAGCTAGTCATGCATTAGAGTGTTGCATCATGTTTATTCTTTCATCAGAAACTTGAAGTGGGGATGACAGAACCCCCAGTCCCCTCTGAAACCAACTAGGGTTACTAAAATAATTTTTCAATGAACCTGAAATGCCCTTCTAAAATGCCCATCATTTTTGTCTTGGTTCAAAACCTCTGCCAAAAATGATGCACATTTTCCTAGGCCATCCTAGGGTTTTTGAATTAAATCATAAATATTTGAATTTGGGCATTTAAAATAATATAAAATATTTAAATGCTCAAATATCTCCAAACTAAAATGTTTCATGTTGGAAATAATCCAACTATGGGCCAGGAATAGTTTGGTGATTTTTGAACTTGCCTAGGTATTTTATTAAATTCAACAAAGTTGCAGATATATTAAATAAAAACAGAAATAGAAAAAAAAGGGAAAAACTTCCCTGTGCGACCCAGCCAGCTGGCCGGCCCAGCAAGCCAGCCCAGCCCACCACCGCCGTCGTCCTCCTGGCGCCAGTCGGCCAAGCGTGTGGCCGGCGCGCGCGCACGGCCGGAGCGCCACGCCACCAGCCCGTCTGCCTGCCTCCCCCGCCAGCGCGACGCCGCGGCGCTTCTTCTCGGTGCCGCCCCGATCCCCTGGCCTTATCCCTCTCTCTCTCCCGTGCTGCTCTCTCCCTCTCTCTCTCACGGCCGAACACCACCGTCGCCGCCGTTCGCCATAGCCGCCGTCTCCGACCACCCCTCGCTCCCCCGACTAGCTCAGGAGCTCCGCCTCGACTCCCTCTTCCTCCCCACCGCTCCATAGCTCCCCGGAAGCCCTGCATCGCCGCCACGTCGCCGTTCCCCTCTTCGGGCTCCGATCATCGTCGCCGTCGAATTCGTCGTCTCCAGCGCGTCCCCGAGCCCGCTAACCACCTCTGCAGCCCCGCGGTGAGCCCCGGATCGTTTCCCCCTTCTCCCCTGGTCTCTCCCGACCTCTAGGCCCTAGCCCCACCTT
>NW_021293209.1:0-1256 GCF_002162155.2 Triticum dicoccoides
CACATTTAGACTCAGGAACTTGACGCTGGTGGCCATGGCGCTTGGCTCGCATTTATCCCGGCCTGGAATGAACCCCATTGAACAAAAAAATTACACATTTAGTATTGTACCTCCAACAATTGGACGATGTTTTGCTAACTGAAGAAACTGTTAGACCGCGGACAGGAGATGTACACACCATGACGATGTTGTCTCGCATCTCCAGGAACCAGGATGGTGTTCCCTGGCTGCAAGATTCCTTGTGCAGCTTGGGAGCATCGCCAATCCTGACCTTGGTGCACAAGCCGCCGGCGTTGCCTCGGGACCCCTCCAGGATGAGCCGCTCGAGGCGAGGAGCCTTCACCACGGCGATGTCCTCCGGAACAGAGCTGCAAATTTGGACGCACCGGAGGCTCTGGCTGACGAAGCGAAGGCGCAGCCCCTTGTTGCATCCATGGATATTGAGGCCTGAGGGTCTCCAAGATGGGGCTCTCGGCGACGACAAAGCCGATGTCCCCGTCCTCCATGACTACGCTGCAGATGCCAAGCTCACGGAGGTGGTGGAAGGAGGTGCGGGGTAGTAACCTTGCCACGTCCTCGAACTTCCAGAGGCCGATGTAGAGGCAGCCGATGCTGGCGATGCCAAAGAGCACGGCCCGGAGGGGCACGTCGAGCGGCCACGGGCGGTTGACGAGGGCGAGCTCCTGGACGCCCTTGGTGGCCAGGAGCTGGAGCCAGCGCGCGAGCTGGGCCTGGTAGGCGCTCATGTGGCTGCTGGTGAGACGGGCGTAGGGGATGGGTCCCGTGTGCGCTTCGAGGATGGTGGAGATGGCGGTGATGATGGCCGCCGAGTCGGCGGCGTGGGGGAAAAGCTGACGCCTTGGGGCGGAGGTGGGCGTTGTTCAAGATGATGTCCGTCGGAGGCGGGCAGGTCGGGGATGAGCTCGGTGTTGATGTTGCTGAGTAGCTCCTCCGTGGATCGGTCCACCTCACGCGGGTCACGGCCCCTGCCCCGCAGATCGGCCTCCGTCGCGGGTCCACGTTGGTGAACGGCGGCTGCCGGGGACCAGCCATGGTCGGCGGTGAGGGTTTGGGTATTTGGGGGTGGAGAGTGAAGCGGAGAGTGGAGTGGGTCTGTGACCGAGGAGGCGGATGATGGGGGTGGGCCCTATTTAGGGCTTCATGTTTAGTTGGGCCGAACTCCGGCACAGGATGTCTGTGGGCCTATACTAAAAAAACATACACGAATTCGTATACAAGGTCTATTTAAAATACGA
>NW_021293210.1:0-2075 GCF_002162155.2 Triticum dicoccoides
GGCCAGGGGATCGGGGCGGCACCGAGAAGAAGCGCCGCGGCGTCGCGCTGGCGGGGGAGGCAGGCAGACGGGCTGGTGGCGTGGCGCTCCGGCCGTGCGCGCGCGCCGGCCACACGCTTGGCCGACTGGCGCCAGGAGGACGACGGCGGTGGTGGGCTGGGCTGGCTTGCTGGGCCGGCCAGCTGGCTGGGCCGCACAGGGAAGTTTTTCCCCTTTTTTTCTGTTTCTGTTTTTATTTAATATATCTGCAACTTTGTTGAATTTAATAAAATACCTAGGCAACTTCAAAAATTCACCAAACTATTCCTGGCCCATAGTTGGATTATTTCCAACATGAAACATTTTAGTTTGGAGATATTTGAGCATTTAAATATTTTATATTATTTTAAATGCCCAAATTCAAATATTTATGATTTAAATTCAAAAACCCTAGGATGGCCTAGGAAAATGTGCACCATTTTTGGCAGAGGTTCTGAACCAAGACAAAAATGATGGGCATTTTATAAGGGCATTTCAGGTTCATTGAAAAATTATTTTAGTAACCCTAGTTGGTTTCAGAGGGGACTGGGGGTTCTGTCATCCCCATTTCAAGTTTCTGATGAAAGAGTAAACATGATGCAACACTCTAATGCATGACTAGCTAGGGTGTGACAACTCACCCCCACTCAAAAGAATCTCGTCCCGAGATTTGGGTTCCTCCGAGAAGAAGGCGGGATATTCAAGTCGAAGACGATCCTCCCTTTCCCAAGTTGCTTCATCCTCAGAATGGTGCGACCATTGTACTTTGAGGAACTTGATGTTCTGGCGTCGAGTGGTACGCTCGGCCTGATCGAGGATACGAATGGGGTACTCTCGATATGTAAGATCATCTTGGAGATCAAGCGTTTCGTGGTCCACTTCACGGATAGGATCCGAGAAGCAACGCCTGAGTTGAGAAACGTGGAAGACATCGTGAACTCTGGAGAGGTGCGGAGGTAGTTCCAACTGGTAGGCAACTTCTCCTCGTTTGGCAAGAATGCGAAAAGGTCCAATGTAACGAGGAGCCAATTTGCCTTTGATACCGAAACGATGGGTTCCCTTCAGAGGGGTGACCCGAAGATAAGCCTTCTCGTCAACCTCGAAAGTCATAGCCTTATGTTTTCGGTCATATTGACTCTTTTGACGGGATTGGGCTGTTTTCAACTTTTCACGAACGATGCGAACTTGTTCTTCTGCTTCCTGAATCATGTCCGGGCCAAAGAATTGTCTTTCCCCGGTCTCTGACCAGTTAAGGGGTGTTCGACATCGTCGTCCATAGAGAACTTCAAAAGGGGCTTTACCCAAGCTAGATTGATAGCTATTGTTGTAAGCAAATTCGGCAAATGGAAGGCACTTCTCCCAGTCCATTCCGAATGAGATAACAGAGGCTCGAAGCATGTCTTCTAGAATTTGGTTGACGCGTTCCACTTGACCACTCGACTGAGGGTGGAAAGCGGTGCTAAAGGAAAGACGGGTTCCCATAGCATTTTGGAAACTTTCCCAAAATCGAGAGGTGAAAAGACTTCCTCGATCCGAGTTTATTTCCAAAGGAGCACCATGAAGGGACACTATTCGGGAGATGTATAAGTCTGCCAGTTGACTAGCGGTTATACTCTCTCGAACAGGTAGGAAATGGGCTACTTTGGAAAGACGATCGACCACGACGAAAATAGCATTATTCCCTCTCTTGGTCCTGGGAAAACCGGTAATGAAATCCATACCAATTTTATCCCATTTCCATTCAGGAATAGCTAAGGGTTGAAGGGTGCCAGCAGGCCGTTGGTGCTCTGCTTTTACACGACGACAGACGTCGCAGTTAGCAATATACTGAGCAATTTCTCTCTTCATCCTAGTCCACCAGAACCTCTGGCGTAGGTCCTGATACATTTTAGTGCTACCGGGATGAATGGTGAGAGGAGATTCATGAGCTTCCTTAAGGATTAATCGCCTTAGGTTGCGCACTTTGGGAACTACTAGTCGATTCCCGAAGTATACGACTCCTTGATCATTAATGGAGAAACAATTCGCAATTCCTTTCTGAATGTTCCTCTTGATGC
>NW_021293211.1:0-1309 GCF_002162155.2 Triticum dicoccoides
CCGATTCTGGCCCGTTTCTTGGACTATTACTCAGTTTTGGGGTCCCGAAGTGATTTCCACGATTGACGAACCCCGGGGGTGCGTTTATGTGTCGGTCATCAACACTCACAATTTTGGTTAATTCTGGCCGTATCGTGCACTATTACTCGCTGTTTTGGGGTCCCGGAGAGATTTCCACGATTGAAGAACCTCTGGGTGCGTTTACGTGTCGGTCATCAACACTCGCAGGTTTTGTTGATTCCGGCCCGTTTCGTGCACTATTACTCACCGTTTTGGGGTCCCAAAGAGATTTACATTTTTGTCGAACCCCAAGGTGTGCTTGCGTGTTGGTCGTCAAGACTCGCAGTTTTGGCCGATTTTGGCCCGTTTTTGAACTATTACACAGTTTTGGCATCCCGAAGTGATTTCCACGATTGACAAACCCTACGGTGCGCTTACTTGTCGGTCATCAACAATCGCAGTTTTGGCCGATTCTGGTCCGTTTGGTGCACTATTATTCACCGTTTTGGGGTCCTAGAGCGATTTACACGATTTGCGATCCCCGGGGTGCGTTTATGTGTCGGTTATGAACACTCACCATTTTGCCCAATTCTGGTCCGTCTCATGGACTATTACTCACCGTTTTGGGGTCCCAGAGCGATTTCCACGATTCACGATCCCGGGGGTGCGTTTACGTGCCCGTCGTCAACACTCATAGTTCTGGCCAATTCTGACCCGTTTCGTGGACTATTACTCACCTTTTTGGGGTCCCGAAGCGATTTCCATAGTTGTTGAACCCAAAGATGCACTTACGTGTCGTTCATCAACACTCGCAGTTTTGGCCGATTCTGGCCCGTTTTGTGGACTATTACTCGCTGTTTCGGGTCCCGAAGGGATTTCCACGATTGACGAACCCCTGGTGCGTTTATGTTTCGGTCATCAACAATCGCGGTTTTTGTCGATTCTGTCCCTTTCGTGGACTATTACTCACCGTTTTGGGGTCCTAAAGCGATTTCCATTGCTGTCGAACCCCAAGGTGTGCTTACGTGTTGGTCGTCAAGTCTCACAGTTTTGGCCGATTCTGGCCCGTTTCTTGGACTATTACTCAGTTTTGGGGTCCCGAAGTGATTCCCACGATTGACGAACCCCGAGGGTGCGTTTATGTGTCGGTCATCAACACTCACAATTTTGGTTAATTCTGGCCGTCTCCTGGACTATTACTCGCTGTTTTGGGGTCCCGGAGAGATTTCCACGATTGAAGAACCTCTGGGTGCGTTTACGTGTCGGTCATCAACACTCGCAGGTTTTGTTGATTCCGACCCGTTTCGTG
>NW_021293212.1:0-705 GCF_002162155.2 Triticum dicoccoides
CTCGCCGTTTTGGCGTCCCAGAGCGATTTCCATGATTTACAATCCCCGGGGTGCGTTTGCGTCTCTGTCGTCAACACTCACAGTTTTGGCCAATTCTGACGCGATTCGTGGGCTATTATTCACCATTTAGGGCTCCCGAAGCGATTTCCATAGTTGTTGAACCCCAAGGTGCGTTTAGGTGTCGGTCATCAACACTCACTGTTTTGGGGCCCCGGTGTGATTTCCACGATTAACGATCCCCGGGGTGCGTTTACATGTCGGTCATCAATACTACTAGTTTTGGCCAATTCTGGCCCGTTTCGTGGACAATTACTCACTGTTTTGGGGCCCCGGAATGATTTCTACGATTAACGAACCCCCGGGTGCGCTTACGTGTCGGTTATGAACACTCACAGTTTTGGCCAATTCTAACGCGTTTTGTGGACTTTTAGTCACCGTTTTCTGGGCCTGAAGTGATTTCCATAGTTGTTGAACCCCAAGGCGCACTTACGTGTTAGTCATCAACACCCACAGTTTTGGCTGATTCTAGCCTGTTTCATGGACTATTACTCACTGTTTTGGGGCCCCGGAGTGATTTCCACGGTTAACGAACCGCAGGGTGCATTTACGTATCGGTCATCAACACTCGCATTTTTGGCCGATTCTGGCCCGTTACTTGGACTATTACTCTGTTTTTTGGTCCAAGCGTGATTTCCATGATTTATG
>NW_021293213.1:0-962 GCF_002162155.2 Triticum dicoccoides
CAGTTTTGCTGTTGGAATTCAGAACTTGGTTGTTGCATCCAAACTACTCCGAGGAGCAACAAGCACCGCTGAGAATGCTAAACTAAAAATAAAAGTTGTAGAAAAACAAAAGTTTGGAGGTGTTGTAGAAAAACAAAAGTTTGGAGGAGTATGCAGATGTGATTGCACGAACCGTGTCGGCAAAGGATTGTTCCCTTTAATTTCTACAGAACCATGACCGCCAATCGTCAGTTTTGCTGTTGGAATTCAGAACTTGGTTGTTGCATCCAAACTACTCCGAGGAGCAACAAGCACCGCTGAGAATGCTAAACTAAAAATAAAAGTTGTAGAAAAACAAAAGTTTGGAGGTGTTGTAGAAAAACAAAAGTTTGGAGGAGTATGCAGATGTGATTGCACGAACCGTGTCGGCAAAGGATTGTTCCCTTTAATTTCTACAGAACCATGACCGCCAATCGTCAGTTTTGCTATTGGAATTCAGAACTTGGTTGTTGCATCCAAACTACTCCGAGGAGCAACAAGCACCACTGAGAATGCTAAACTAAAAATAAAAGTTGTAGAAAAACAAAAGTTTTGAGGTGTTGTAGAAAAACAAAAGTTTGGAGGAGTATGCAGATGTGATTGCACGAACCGTGTCGGCAAAGGATTGTTCCCTTTAATTTCTACAGAACCATGACCGCCAATCGGTAGTTTTGCTGTTGGAATTCAGAACTTGGTTGTTGCATCCAAACTACTCCGAGGAGCAACAAGCACCGCTGAGAATGCTAAACTAAAAATAAAAGTTGTAGAAAAACAAAAGTTTGGAGGTGTTGTAGAAAAACAAAAGTTTGGAGGAGTATGCAGATGTGATTGCACGAACCGTGTCGGCAAAGGATTGTTCCTTTTAATTTCTACAGAACCATGACCGCCAATCGTCAGTTTTGCTGTTGGAATTCAGAACTTGGTTGTTGCATCCAAACTACTCC
>NW_021293214.1:0-1062 GCF_002162155.2 Triticum dicoccoides
TGTTTGTTTATATGCAAAAGTTAGGATTTTTTTCTGTTCATAGATTGTTTTTTGGTGATATTATTGTAGAATATGCAAATTTTTGTATGTTCATATGCAAAGAATATGTCATTTTTTAAAAGAATTTTTATTTTGTTCATAGAACTTTTATTGTTTTTTTCTGTTGTAATTTTGTTCATAAAGTTTTAGGACAAAAAAAAGAAGAAGAAGAAAAAGGGAGGAGGAGAAGTTTCGTTTAGTTTTAGGATTAATTTAGTTTATGTTTAGTTTAGGAAGAAGCAAAAGAAAAAGGAGAAGAGGAGGAGAAATAAATAAGAATAGAAAAAAAAGAAAAAAAAAGAGGAGAAGAAGAAAGGAATAGAAGATAAGAAGAAAAAAATAGAGTAATTTCTAAAAAAAAAATCTTCACCTCTATTCCTTTCTTCTTCTCCTCTTTTTTTTCTTCTTCTTCCTCTTCTGATTTTCTATCGGGTATGTCGTTGTCGATGTTCCACCTCCCTGATAACTTCGACATGAGGGGGGGGGTCGATATACCCCCTCCCCGATAACTTCGACATGAGGAGGAATAGGGGGTCGAGGGGTCGAGGGTTCGAGGGTCGTCGATGGTTCGAGGGTTCGAGGGAGATGCGGAATGAACTCCTACCACAAGATCGCATGCAAGCAATTCAAGAGAAATTGGCTGGATTCTTTCTTGACCACGTCATCAATAAAGCCGGAGAATACCACCATGCATATGGAAGTTGAGTTCATATGTTAGGGTACTGTAAGAGATCTTACACATTGTATATATATATGTAGCCAGTATCGTCGGCAAGATATACGAAAACTTGTTGTTCGACCAATCTCTCGTGGAGAAGGAGAGGTCGATCACTTCTCTCTGTATATGTTCATGACGATCTTCTGTACTTAATAGTTTCCTTCATTTGCTTACTAGCTAGCTAGCGTGTCGAGTCCTCTCTATACGTAGCGTCGACCAAGCATGGAGATAAGAGAGGACACTTCTCTCTATTAGCTAGCTAACACAATATATGAAACACCTAAATTAACCCTACAAAACCCCCC
>NW_021293215.1:0-1521 GCF_002162155.2 Triticum dicoccoides
CCAAACCAGAGGCTCTACCAAATAAGTCCAGAACACTAGCAATAGAAGAAATGTCTTGGTTGTCAGGCTTGGAGAAAATGACAACATCATCAGCGTAAATGGAAGCTCTATGCTTGATGATCTGGTTACCAATAGGCGACAAAATGCCGTGCACTTGTGCTTGATCCATTAGTCTGCCAAGACAATCCATGACAAGCACAAACAGGAGGGGGGATAAAGGGTCACCCTGCCTGAGGCCACAACGGTGCATGATTTGTTCCGTGGTGCAAGAGTTCACCAAGATCCTGGTGGATGACGAGAGAAAAAGGCAAGAAATCCAGTCCCTCCATTTTTGACTAAACCCCCTAAATCTCATAAGGTTGAGCAGGAACTCCCAAGAAACAGAGTCAAAAGCTTTTGATATGTCCAACTTTAACATCACAGCAGGAATCTTCTTCTGTCGAAGTGTTTTAGCCAAAGCCTGAACATATACAAAATTGTCATGTATGCTTGGACCTTTGATGAAGGCATTCTGACATTGAGATATCAGCCTATTCATAAGTGGTTGCAGTCTAGCTGCAAGAATCTTAGCCACCAACTTGGCAAAACAGTGAATAAGACTAATAGGTCGAAAATCCTGCGGCTTGTTAGCACCTTGGTGCTTGGGAAGGTGGCCGAGTGGATACGGAAATCGGCGGCCAGGTGCCGGAGCAAGGAGAGCGGGGCAGCCAGGCACCGGAGCAAGGAGATCGGTGCGCCCGAGCCCATACTGCCGAGCGAGGCGGCACCTAAGGCCAACTCCACCGCACGACCTCGAACGGACGTCCGGTTTGGCCGGATTCTGTCTGTTTGGGTTAGAAAAACGGACATGCATGTCCGCATGCGGTCGTCCCACCATCGAGGCGCCCACCGCGGCCAACCCAACCCAAAATAAGTCCGACTGTATTCTGCTTTAGACATTTCATCGAACACTTCACGGACGGCCGCCGCCGGCGTCGACGAGGAGGACCGGCGCTGTCCGGATTCGCCGCACTCGTGCCCAGGCCGTGCCCCGCCGGCCGCCATCCGCCGCGGCCGCCTCGCCGCAGCCCACGCGCTCGCACACGGCAGCGGCCGGCTAGCTAGCTAGCAAGCACGCATGCACGCGAACGCGGCAGCTGGCTAGCTAGCTAGCAAGCACGCACGCGAATGGGGCGGCTGGCTGGCAAGCTAGCAAGGACGCGAACACGGCGCCTCACTAGCTAGCACGCCCATGCTCCCGTCGCTCGCCGCGGCGTCCGTGCGGTGCCACGCTTCGGCCGAAGCGCTCCTCGCCTCGCCGCACCTGCCCGCGCCCTCGCCTCACCGCGCCCTCGCCGCGCCTCAACGCCTTGTGCTCGCCCCCGGCAGCCACTGCGCGCGCCCGTCGCTCCCCGACGCGTCCGCTGCTCGCCCCGTGCGCGCCCGGAGCTCCCCGACGCGTCTGCCGCTCGCCCCATGCGCCACCTCCCGCGCCACGCCGCGCCACCTACCGCGCCCGCGGCGCTCGCGCCGGCCCCCGGC
>NW_021293216.1:0-1597 GCF_002162155.2 Triticum dicoccoides
AGGATAGATCAAAATGCTTAATAGTACTTTCAAATGAGCACATGCCTTGACGTGATCTTGAAGGTGTTCAAGATGGATCAGTCAAAGAAGGAGTTCTTGCCTGAGTTGTAAGGTATGAAGTTAAGACTTAAAGCTCGACCATGGCAGAATAGAGAGAAAGGAACGAAGGTCGTCCCCTATGCTTAAGACATAGGCTCTACAGTATGCTATGCTGTGTACCGCACCTGAAGTGTGCTTTACCATGAGTCAGTCAAGGGGTACAAGAGTGATCCAAGAATGGATCACGGGACAGCGGTCAAAGTTATCCTTAGTAACTAGTGGACTAAGGAATTTTCTCAATTATGGAGGTGGTAAAAGAGTTCGTCGTAAAGGGTTACGTCGATGCAAGCTTAACACCTATCCGGATAGCTCTGAGTAGAGATACCGGATACGTATAATGGAGCAAAAATTTAGAATAGCTCCAAGTAGAACAGTTATTTGGAATAGCTCCAAATAGAACGTGGTAGCTGCATCTAGGAGATGACATAGAGATTTGTAAAGCACACACGGATCTGAAAGGTTCAGACCCGTTGACTATAACCTCTCTCACAAGCATAACATGATCAAACCCAGAACTCATCGAGTGTTAATCACATGGTAAATGTGAACTAGATTATTGACTCTAGTAAACTCTTTGGGTGTTAGTCACATGGGAATGTGACCTTGAGTGTTAATCACATATCGATGTGAACTAGATTATTGACTCTAGTGCAAGTGGGAGACTGTTGGAAATATGCCCTAGAGGCAATAATAAATTGATTATTATTATATTTCCTTGTTCATGATAATCGTTTATTATCCATGCTAGAATTGTATTGATAGGAAACTCAGATACATGTGTGGATACATAGACAACACCATGTCCCTAGTAAGCCTCTAGTTGACTAGCTCGTTAATCAATAGATGGTTACGGTTTCCTGACCATGGACATTGGATGTCGTTGATAACGGGATCACATCATTAGGAGAATGATGTGATGGACAAGACCCAATCCTAAGCCTAGCACAAAGATCATGTAGTTCGTATGCTAAAGCTTTTCTAATGTCAAGTATCATTTCCTTAGACCATGAGATTGTGCAACTCCCGGATATCGTAGGAGTGCTTTGGGTGTGCCAAACGTCACAACGTAACTGGGTGGCTATAAAGGTACACTACGGGTATCTCTGAAAGTGTCTGTTGGGTTGGCACGAATCGAGATTGGGATTTTGTCACTCCGTGTAAATGGAGAGGTATCTCTGGGCCCACTCGGTAGGACATCATCATAATGTGCACAATGTGACCAAGGGGTTGATCACGGGATGATGTGTTACGGAACGAGTAAAGAGACTTGCCGGTAACGAGATTGAACAAGGTATCGGTATACCGACGATCGAATCTCGGGCAAGTACCATACCGCTAGACAAAGGGAATTGTATACGGGATCGATTGAGTCCTTGACATCGTGGTTCATCCGATGAGATCATCGTGGAACATGTGGGAGCCAACATGGGTATCCAGATCCCGCTGTTGGTTATTGACCGGAGAACATCTCGGTCATGACTACATGTCTCCCGAACCC
>NW_021293217.1:0-975 GCF_002162155.2 Triticum dicoccoides
ACTGTCTTACACCCGTTGTATGTGAACGTAAGAATCCATCACACCCGATCATCACGTGGTGCTTAGAAGCGACGAACTGTAGCAACGGTGCACAGTTAGGGGAGAACACTTCTTGAAATTTTGTAAGGGATCATCTTATTTACTACCGTCGTTCTAAGCAAACAAGATGCATAAACATGATAAACATCACATGCAATCAAATAGAGTAGTGACATGATATGGCCAATATCATATAGCTCCTTTGATCTTCATCTTCGGGGCTCCATGATCATCTTGTCACCGGCTTGACACCATGATCTCCATCATCATGATCTCCATCATCGTGTCTTCATGAAGTTGTCACGCCAACGACTACTTCTACTTCTATGGCTAACGCGTTTAGCAATAAAGTAAAGTAAGTTACATGGCGTTCTTCAATGACACGCAGGTCATACAATAAATTAAGACAACTCCTATGGCTCCTGCCGGTTGTCATATTCATCGACATGCAAGTCGTGAATCCTATTACAAGAACATGATCAATCTCATACATCACATATATCATTCATCACATCCTTTTGGCCATATCACATCACATAGCATACCCTGCAAAAACAAGTTAGACGTCCTCTAATTGTTGTTTGCATGTTTTACGTGGCTGCTATGGGTTCTAGCAAGAACGTTTCTTACCTACGCAAAACCACAACGTGATATGCCAATTGCTATTTACCCTTCATAAGGACCCTTTTCATCGAATCCGTTCCGACTAAAGTGGGAGAGACTGGCACCCGCTAGCCACCTTATGCACCAAGTGCATGTCAATCGGTGGAACCTGTCTCACGTAAGAGTACGTGTAAGGTCGGTCCGGGCCGCTTCATCCCACAATACCGTCGAAACAAGATTGGACTAGTAACGGTAAGCATATTGAACAATATCAACGCCCACAACTACTTTGTGTTCTACTCGTGCAAAGAATCTACGCAATAGACCTAGCTC
>NW_021293218.1:0-871 GCF_002162155.2 Triticum dicoccoides
ACTCTTTTGCACATGCTATGCGGGTGAAATGATGATACCATGCCAAGTTTCAACATTTTCATATTCATTTTGTAATGATTTTCAATTTCACGATCATTATTTAGCTCTCTAAACAATTAGGTAAATGACTGAAAACCATTAAATGATGTCAGAACATGTTGGAAATTGATGACGTCGCTTAGAATGCTGCATACTGAACACAAAAGAAGTCCAGAGTTCAAATAAGTTTAAAAAACATTGAAGTGCCCGTGTAACAAATGAGTTCTTGTCCGAAACCCTTCTCCGAAAGAGATTGTCCAGTTTGTACACGAAGTGCGTCCAATTTTTGCCGCGACCCTCTCTTCTCTTTCGCACATGCTATGCGGGTGAAATGATGATACCATGCCAAGTTTCAACATTTTCATAGTTCATTTTGTAGTGATTTTCAGTTTCACGGTCATTATTTAGCTCTCTAAACAATTAGGTAAATGACTGAAAACCAACAAATGATGTGAGAACATGTTGGAAATTGATGACGTCGCTTTGAAAGCTGCATACTGAACACAAAAGTAGTCCGGAGTTCAAATAAGTTTAAAAAACATTGAAGTGCCCGTGTAACAGATGAGTTCTCGTCCGAAACCCTTCTCCGAAAGAGATTATCCAGTTTGTACACGAAGTGCGTCCAGTTTTTGCCGTGACCCTCTCTTCTCTTTCGCACATGCTATGCGGGTGAAATGATGATACCATGCCAAGTTTCAACATTTTCACAGTTTATTTTGTAGTGATTTTCAATTTCACTGTCATTTAGCTCTCTAAACAATTAGGTAAATGACTGAAAAACAACAAATGATGTCAAAACATGTTGGAAATTTATGACGTCGCTTTGAATACT
>NW_021293218.1:881-1717 GCF_002162155.2 Triticum dicoccoides
GTGATTTTCAGTTTCACGGTCATTATTTAGCTCTCTAAACAATTAGGTAAATGACTGAAAACCAACAAATGATGTCAGAACATGTTGGAAATTGATGACGTTGCTTTGAAAGCTGCATACTGAACACAAAAGTAGTCCGGAGTTCAAATAAGTTTAAAAAACATTGAAGTGCCCGTGTAACAGATGAGTTCTCGTCCGAAACCCTTCTCCGAAAGAGATTATCCAGTTTGTACATGAAGTGCGTCCAGTTTTTGCCGTGACCCTCTCTTCTCTTTCGCACATGCTATGCGGGTGAAATGATGATACCATGCCAAGTTTCAACATTTTCACAGTTTATTTTGTAGTGATTTTCAATTTCACTGTCATTTAGATCTCTAAACAATTAGGTAAATGACTGAAAAACAACAAATGATGTCAAAACATGTTGGAAATTTATGACGTCGCTTTGAATACTGCATACTGAACACAAAAGAAGTCCGGAGTTCAAATAAGTTTAAAAAACATTGAAGTTCCCGTGTAACAGATGAGTTCTCGTCCGAAACCCTTCTCTGAAAGAGATTGTCCAGTTTGTACACGAAGTGCGTCCAGTTTTTGCCGTGACCCTCTCTACTCTTTTGCACACATTATGTGGGTGAAATTATGAAACCATGCCAAGTTTCAACAGTTTCACAGTTCATTTTGTAGTGATTTTCAATTTCACAGTCATTTTGCTCTCTAAACAATTAGGTAAATGACTGAAAAACAACAAATGATGTCAGAACATGTTGGAAATTGATGACATCGCTCTGAATGCGGCATACTGAACACAAAAAAGTCCGGAGTTCAAATAAGTTTAA
>NW_021293218.1:1727-2420 GCF_002162155.2 Triticum dicoccoides
GTCATTTAGATCTCTAAACAATTAGGTAAATGACTGAAAAACAACAAATGATGTCAAAACATTTTGGAAATTTATGACGTCGCTTTGAATACTGCATACTGAACACAAAAGAAGTCCGAAGTTCAAATAAGTTTAAAAAACATTGAAGTTCCCGTGTAACAGATGAGTTCTCGTCCGAAACCCTTCTCTGAAAGAGATTGTCCAGTTTGTACACGAAGTGCGTCCAGTTTTTGCCGTGACCCTCTCTACTCTTTTGCACACATTATGCGGGTGAAATTATGAAACCATGCCAAGTTTCAACAGTTTCACAGTTCATTTTGTAGTGATTTTCAATTTCACAGTCATTTTGCTCTCTAAACAATTAGGTAAATGACTGAAAAACAACAAATGATGTCAGAACATGTTGGAAATTGATGACATCGCTCTGAATGCGGCATACTGAACACAAAAAAGTCCGGAGTTCAAATAAGTTTATAAAACATTGAAGTGCCCGTGTAACAGATGAGTTCTCGTCCGAAACCCTGATACTCCGAAAGAGATTGTCCAGTTTATACACGAAGTGCGTCCAGTTTTTGCCGTGACCCTCTCTACTCTTTCACACATGCTATGCGGGTGAAATTATGATAACATGCCACGTTTCAACATTTTCACAGTTCATTTTGTAGTGATTTTCAATTTCACGGTCATTTAGCT
>NW_021293219.1:0-951 GCF_002162155.2 Triticum dicoccoides
TAGAGGCAGAGGTGTCCCGTCTTTCGATGAGATGGTGGATTTCGCTTTGGTGGAAGTCGACTTTGACGATCCGACTACGAACGTGCGAGGACGTCGCGCCTTAGCAATCGCTAAACCAACTCCGAGAGGTTATTGACCACGCCGGAGCACGATCAACCTGACCACGAGGGTCTGTTTCCTGCGAGCAAACGAAGAACAAGCAAGAAACTAAGATTGCAATCTGGATATTGCGAATATAAGATGAAAGCTTTATTGATCAAGATGGGGTTCTGTGATGCCTTTGTCTGGTCGTTGAACACAAACGAAGTACGCGAAGTTGCAGCTATGGCGAACTTTTAATCTAAACAAAACCCAAAGTCTAAACGATGCCCTAAGGGCTGTATATATGGAGGAAGAGGGGGGGAATTTCGTGGCCCTTGGTGGAGGGGTCCGAAATCAACCCTATCTCTTGTTTCCCCACACATACGGACTCTAAAAATAGCCTATACTTATGTATTTCGAAATTACATGGGCCTGGCCCAATAATAAGGTGACGCAGCACCTAAAATAGCCTCGGGACGAAATTTATGAAGTGGCATCTTGTATATTTCGTCCAAGGCTTCATGCACGCATTATGGTGGCTTCAAAGTCCTGAAATCATCACTTGTAACTCCGTTCTTGTTTCCCTTGCGCATGCCATCATCTCCATGCTTGTTCTTGCTCCAATGTTCATCCTTCTCCAAGCTAGGCCCTTCATTTGTAAGCAAAACAAATGTATCCAATTTAGGCAGCATCATATTCTCATGAACATTAGAATCATTACCAAGAAACGAAAGTACCTGGTAATTTAGTTGGCGTGCACGAGCTCTAGTAATTGGTCCAGTATGTATAGCAGCAGGGGTTGTGGGTGTAACAATTGTATTGATGTCCTCATCACAATCCTCATGGTTTATATATGCCTTTGCCTATACC
>NW_021293220.1:0-1877 GCF_002162155.2 Triticum dicoccoides
TACACGGACCCGTGAACGGGCTGTACGTGGACACGGGAAAAAAGTGCCCGACGGCCGTCGTGAACGGAAGTTGACGCGCGCCATGGAAAACTGGGCAAAACCATGTACATGGCACACGCCGCGTACACGGACCCGTACACGGACCCGTGAACGGGTATGAGAGGTCCGGGAAAAAATGGCCCATACACCATGCGAACCGGCTCAAAACCAGCTAATGATGGTCAACAAACGGTGCCATGGCAGCGAAAACATGTCTCATGGCAAAAAAACGCTGCCACGGCAGCGTTTCAAAAACAGTGTACCCCTCCTTCACAAACTAAGGGCAGGGGTCCCAATGGGGGCTAAAACCCTCGGGTATAGTAGGGAGGAGGGGTCCTTCCTGGTGGGCGTACGGAACACGGGTGATTTTTCTTAGGGAAAACACCCGTGTTCACGTACGCCCATCCTTTCCCAACGTTGCCTCGGATGTCCCGTCGTTATGCCATCACGAAGGTGTTGGCCCGGTCCCGTGTTCGTCTCGTGAGAAATTCTAACCCAACAGCCGATGGTGGCTCGGGAAACAGGAAAGTACCCCGTTGCGTGCACGATCCGACCGACGGTAAACAGTCGCAACGATGTCCCTCCAATGTCGCCTTCGGAAAAACGTTGCCCCTCGGTGGCAACGTCATCGCTGTCCCGGTCCCCTGTACGTCTCAAGTGAAATTCTGACCCAACAGCCGAATGCGGCTCGGGAAACAGGAAAGTAGCCCGTTTCGTGCACAATAAGACCGTCCGACAACGTTGCACCGATGTCCCGATAAAGTTGCCTTTGGAAAATCGTTGCATCCGTATCTTTATTGCTGCTGGTGTGACACGCGTGATTTGGCCTTGCAGGACGCCTTCATGCAAGTGATCCTCCCGTGCTATGCACGGGCGGAGGCTTGGTTGGTTTGACCGCTTGTTGGCTACTAAGCGCATGAGTAGCTTTGGACCCGTGTCTGCCGGTAGATCCCCCGTTGTACTGCGGCCGACTACCGGCGCCGTGTCCCGTCCCTCGTGTGGCTTTTACTCGCTGGATTAATAGTGCTTGCGTGCTAGTACCCGACCTACGGGAAGTGGTGCTTCGGATAATTGTTGCCTCGCGGCGGACGCCCATTGGGTGTGCCGCTGCGGCCAAATAGCGCTTGCGGCGTTGCCTCGTGGGGCTGGCACATTACGTGCCCGTTGCTATCAAGGCAACCTCGCTCCCGCTTTTGGTCTCGGATGCTACTCACGATAAAGGGTCGTGGCCCTTTCGGTTGCCTCGACCCGACCCAAAGCTCTCCGAACTGAGAACAACCGGAACAGGAGTTGCCTCTACCTCTCCACAGTTACGTGGTAGGATACGCAACTCTCTGCGCCGATCCTCAAGGACGATGAGCTGTGCCGCTCAAGAGCGACAACCGGCCCGGCTGTTGCCTTTGAGTTTCCACGAAAGTGGAAGCGTAGAACGATGGCCGTGCTGGTAGTCACCAAGGACGTGCTACCTGGTTGATCCTGCCAGTAGTCATATGCTTGTCTCAAAGATTAAGCCATGCATGTGCAAGTATGAACCAATTTGAACTGTGAAACTGCGAATGGCTCATTAAATCAGTTATAGTTTGTTTGATGGTACGTGCTACTCGGATAACCGTAGTAATTCTAGAGCTAATACGTGCAACAAACCCCGACTTCTGGGAGGGGCGCATTTATTAGATAAAAGGCTGACGCGGGCTCTGCTCGCTGATCCGATGATTCATGATAACTCGACGGATCGCACGGCCTTCGTGCCGGCGACGCATCATTCAAATTTCTGCCCTATCAACTTTCGATGGTAGGATAGGGGCCTACCATGGTGGTGACGGGTGACGGAGAATTAG
>NW_021293221.1:0-1015 GCF_002162155.2 Triticum dicoccoides
GCACATGTGCATGACTGACTTGCGATGATTCCAGAGGAAGCAACATTGACTTTCTCGAGTCCACGGCGGCAACTTGCATCATATGCACATGAATTAGGGAAAGTCACTACTTTCATTCAAACATATGCTTCATGAACGAAACACGAAGAAATGCTTACACAAGTTTCCAACACTAGGTTGATGTTCAACATGATTCATGGGGGGGAGACAAAATGCTACTGATGGGCTCAACAGCAACTCATCGGAATTTCCATATCACTGGACTTCCACCATCATGTGAACACGGTGATAGCATTGGTCAGACCAAAGATGTAATGGTGTATGCTCGAGGGATCAACCACGAGTAGGACAACATTACGAGCATCGTTGGTACTGATTTGATTTGACGATAGCCCACACTCAAATCAAGGGATTGATAAGACAATAGGTCCAGCAACTGATCACAGGGACGAATCGATGAAGATATCATCTTTCTTCAACACACACTACACAAGAATATCCCTTTGGAACGAACTAAGTCAGACAAGTTTTTATCTTCCAACTCTCCAAGTTGTTATCCAGCTTAACCAACTAGCTCAGGGATATCTAACACCGATTCTTGGAAAGAAGGTGGTTCATAAGAAACCAACTTGATCACGGGCTCAACATAACGGTCAGGTGACGACCTGGTAGTACTTCCGAGAAGATCTTCGGAAAATCACGAACCACCGATATGTTACTAAGCTCGAGAACAATCTTGCTTTTCAGGGCAAGATGATATGATCAAATGAGCGAGGACTTGACAAATCCTAACTCATCAATCAAAGAGTGCACCAGGAAATAAGGACTAGGTAGCACGATCAATCTTAGAATGGTGATTCAATAACCAACATACTAAGAATAAAATTATTATCCTTTAACTACCAAGCAACGAGGTTGCTAGGAGTATTGATTTCACACATCACAATTCATTTGTCGGTATTCCGGTTGCATCAACACGGAACCGAGGAATGAAAAAGGATGGCGAGAAGTATCA
>NW_021293222.1:0-1616 GCF_002162155.2 Triticum dicoccoides
ACAAATGAATTGTGATGTGTGAAATCAATACTGCTAGCAACTCTGTTGCTTGGTAGTTAAAGGATAATAATTTCATTCTTAGTATGTTGGTTTTCGAATCATCCTTCTAAGACTGATCGTGCTACCTAGTCCTTATTTCGGTGCACCCTTCGATTGATGAGTTAGGATCTTGTCAAGTCCTCACTCATTTGATCATATCGTCTTGCCCTCAAAAGCAAGATTGTTCTCGAGCTTAGTAACATACCGGTGGTTCGTGACTTTCCAAATATCTTCTTGGAGGTGTTACCGGGTTGTCACCTGACCGCTATGTTGAGTTCGTGATCAAGTTGGTTTCTTGTGAACCACCTTCTCTCCAAGAATCGGTGTTAGATATCCCTGAGCTAGTTGGTTAAGCTGGACAACAACTTGGAGAGTTGGAAGATAAAAGCTTGTCTGACTTAGTTCGTTCCAAAGGGATATTCTTGTGTGGTGTGTGTTGAAGAAAGATGATATCTTCATCGATTGGTCCCTGTGATCAGTTGTTGGACCTATTGTCTTATCAATCCTTTGATTTGAGTGTGGGCCATCGTCAAATCAAATCAGTACCAACGATGCTCGTAATGTTGTCTTATTCGTGGTTGATCCCTCGAGCATACACCATTACATCTTTGGTCTGACTAATGCTATCACCGTGTTCACTTAACTATGGAATTCCTTTTAAAAGGAAACCTAAATGAATTGTTGTTGAGCCCATTGACAACATCCTTGTCTTCTCCATAATTTTGCTGAACATTAAGCTAGTGTTGGAAACTTCTGAAAGCATTTGTTCATGCTAGCTCATGAAGCATATGTTTGGATGAAGGTAGTGACCTCCTTTAATTCATGTGCATCTGATGCAAGTTGCCGCCGTGGATTCGAGAAAGTCAATGTTGCTTTCTTTGGAATCATTCCAAATCAGTCATGCACACGTGCGAAGAATGCTGTGGTTTGAAGACTTGCAACCTTCAATCTATATGTATCCCTAGCACACCAAGCCACTGATTGATTTGTTCAAGGAGAAGGAGTTCCTTCATAAGAGCTAAACCGGACTTATGAAAGAACTTCGATACCCTCGTTGATGGTTCCCCCTCCGGAACTCGGTAGTGTTTTATTATAAGACTACCACGTGGTCATGCTTGTCTGGGACAACGTGTTCACATGTTTGTAGCAGAACCAGCTCATGTTTTGGAGCTTGCTATCGTAGTTCATCTCCCGAGAATCCCGCAACGTCATCTCGTCGATTTGTGTTGCAAACTTTCATTTTTCTTCCTAAGACTCGATGAGCCTGGAATATCCTAACACCAACCAGAGCTGAATCTCAGGCAGATATGATGGTTGGAACATTTCCCTAAGAACTATAATATTGGTCTCTCGATAACCGGTAAGGTGGATGTCGTGGCCAACACACCCATCCGGTAGACCTATTATTATAGTATCTTGTTTGAGGAAGTTGGCCACCCCCCCCCATAGGGATTTCGTAGGATTTACTCCCTAGTTGCCCTATGGATTTTTGTGTTCCCGAAGTCCGACCTTTTTACTTGATGTTTTAGATATCAAACCATATCTATGAATGGGTTACACTAGCACATCAAGGAGAA
>NW_021293223.1:0-961 GCF_002162155.2 Triticum dicoccoides
ACCTGAGAGCGCCGCTCGCCGTAGCCATGACCACAGCCACCCCCTCTCCTCCCCGACGTGCTCCTGAGCTCCGCAGTGCCTCCCTCGACCTCCCCGTCGGCTCACGCGACCGGAGAAGCCCCGAAGCGCCGTCCCGACGCTTTTCCCCTCCTCGGCCACCGAGGACCGCCGCCGTCGATTCGCCGCCTCCGACGCCTCCCCGAGCTCTCCGAGATCACCGACGACCCCGCCGTGAGCTTCTCTACCGACCCCCCCTTCTCCCATGTCCATTAGCTCGTCGTATCCGTCGTTTCCGTCGAGACCGAGACCTCACCGGCGCCGGACTTGTCGCCGTCGTCGTTTTGGTTCACCTCCGTCCAAACCGAGCACGCAGTCGTACTCAGAGCACTCCCAGGAGCCCGTAGCGCCCACCAACCCCTCCTCCCATGCACCATAGCGTCGAACCCGCCGTTGCCCGAACTCCGGCCGCCGCCACGAGCTCGACTCTGGCGAGCCCGCTCCACCCCAGCTCCTCCCACTTGCACTACTAGACGCGCGCGACCCCCAGCTACGCGTAGGACCAATCCGCCGTCCAAATGGTCGCCTGTGGGCGAAACCCGACGCGCTCCGCCGCCACTGACCTCGCCGGCGACGAGCCGTCGGCCTAACCCCGGTCTAGTTAACCACTAATGACCCAGCTAACCCTCCCCAGAGCCACTGACGTATGGGCCCCACGCCTTAGTTAATCTTTATTATTTTCTGTTAAGTGTTAACCTAACCACCATGGGCCCACACGTCAGCTTTGACCGTGCTGACGTGTCTGTTGACCCGGCCCCACCTGTCATTGGCACTATCCAGCCCCAGTCACTGACCAGTGGACCCCACTGGTCAGGTTTGACCTGGACCCGCCTAGTTGACCTGCTGACATCAGCATGACCTAGTGCTGACGCAATAAATCATTTTCTGGATTTAAAAATAATCA
>NW_021293224.1:0-1498 GCF_002162155.2 Triticum dicoccoides
AAGCTACAAACACCAGAAACTACTTGCAACTCCTGGACAGAGGACTAGGGTGAATAAGAAGTCGAGCGGGGTCATATTTCAGGGCCCAATGTATGGTAGTAGCTGAATCATGGATCACAAACACAGAACTCAGTTCCTGAGGACGGCTGCAATGAGACAACCCACCATGTACTCCTACATGGCCTCTCACCGCTACCTTTACCAAATCGTGTTCACACACTTAGCTCACACACAGTAGGACATGTTCACACGCCTCTGATTCATCCCCGATGAATCAGACCTGACTCAACTCTAAGCAGTAGCAGGCATGACAAACAAGCATGAATGAGTAGGCACAACAGGGCTCAAACAATTCCTACTCATACTAGTGGGTTTCATCTATTTACTGTGGAATGACAGGTCATGCAAAGGATAAAGGGGTTCAGCTACCGCAGCAGGTAACAAATGAATCGTTGTTGTCCTAATGCAGTAAAAGAGAGCAGGAGCGAGAGAGTAGGATTGTATCGGAATGAACAAGGGGGTTTTGCTTGCCTGGCACTTCTGAAGATAACATTGAGTCTTCATCAGTGTCAACGATCACATCATCGGTATCATGTCTATCGAGAGGGGACAAATACCGGCAACACAGAAGGAAACACAATCAATGCAATGCACAATATGATGCATGATCATGACATGGCAAAATGAATGTGTTTTGGGCTAATGCATCTAGCAACAAGTTAAATGAAGTTGGTTTGAATATAAGATTCAAATTCAAACTCCATATGTGATTATTCAAATGCCATTTAGTTGATTTGTGCTAAACAGCACCTATAAGTTATTCTAACATGCATGAAAATGGTACAGATGGATTCCTTGAATTTTTCTGATAATTTTTCATATATAAATTATTTAATTTGGAGTTACGGTTGAATTTCTATGAATTTTAGAAGTTTTAGCTATTTTCTGGAATTATTAAATCATTTAAGATTTATTTAAATTCCGGAAAGGAATTATTGCGTCAGCATGACGCCGGGGTGACGTCAGCAGGTCAAAGGCGTCGACCAGGTCAAACCTGACCAGTGGGGTCCACTGGTCAGTGACCCAGTCAACTAACCAAGTTAGTTAGCCCTAACTAACTTAGTTAGCCGGGCGGGGCCCGCATGTCAGTGGCTCACCTAATTAACTAAATTATTTAACACTAACTAACCTAGCACTAACTAAGCAGGCGCCTGGGCCCACATGTCAGGGGGTCAAACCCCGGGTCAAACCCGCCGGAGTTGACCCGCGGCTTGTCGCCGGCGACGCCAGCAACGGCGGAGGGCGTCGGAAACGCTCCTTCGACGACCAAATCGGCGACTGAGGGGCTCTACGCGTAGCTGGGAGTCGCCCGCATCCATTTATGCAAACGGGAGGGGCTGAGGTGGCCCGAGCTCACCGGAACGGGGCCCGCGGCGGCGACCGGAGCACGGCGAGGTCGGGGTTGGCGCTAGAGGGCACGGCAGGTCGCACGGGTGGG
>NW_021293225.1:0-3824 GCF_002162155.2 Triticum dicoccoides
GACCAAAGCTCTGATACCACTTGTAGGACCTTGAAGTATGTCTAGGGGGGAGTGATTAGACTACTTGACCAATTAAAAACTTAACCTTTTCCCAATTTTAGAGTTTGGCAGATTTTAGTTATCTTAGGACAAGTCAAGCAATCATCACACAATTCAAGCAAGCATGCAAAGAGTATATAGGCAGCGGAAATTAAAGCATGCAACTTGCAAGAAAGTAAAGGGAAGGGTTTGGAGGATTCAAACGCAGTTGGAGACACGGATGTTTTTGGCGTGGTTCCGATAGGTGGTGCTATCATACATCCACGTTGATGGAGACTTCAACCCACGAAGGGTAACGGTTGCGCGAGTCAATGGAGGGCTCCACCCAAGAAGGGTCCACGAAGAAGCAACCTTGTCTATCCCACCATGGCCGTCGCCCACGAAGGACTTGCCTCACTAGCGGTAGATCTTCACGAAGTAGGCGATCTCCTTGCCCTTACAAACTCCTTGGTTCAACTCCACAATCTTGTTGGAGGCTCCCAAGTGAGACCTAGCCAATCTAGGAGACGCCACTCTCCAAGAAGTAACAAATGGTGCGTTGATGATGAACTCCTTGCTCTTGTGCTTCAAATGATAGTCTCCCCAACACTCAACTCTCTCTCATAGGATTTGGATCTGGTGGAAAGAAGATTTGAGTGGAAAGCAACTTGGGGAAGGCTATAGATCAAGATTCATATGGTAGGAATGGAATATCTTGGCCTCAACACATGAGTAGGTAGTTCTCTCTTAGAAATGGTAAGTTGGAAGTGTAGGTTTAGTCTGATGGCTCTCTCCACGAATGAAGAGGAGGTGGAGGGGTATATATAGCCTCCACATAAAATCTAACCGTTACACACAATTTACCTAACTCGGTGGGACCGATTCAACAGACTCGGACGGACCGATTTAGTAAACCTAGTGACCGTTAGTGATTTTCGGTGGGACTGACATGCAACTCGGTGAGACCGATTTGGTTAGGGTTAGGGCATAACGTAATCTTGGTAAGACCGATTACACAAACTAGGTGAGACCGATTTTGGTAATAAGCTGTCCAGAGAGTTGGTCAGGTAAACTCGGTGGGACCGATTTGCTCTTTTCGGTGAGACCGAAATGTTACAAAAGGGAAACAGAGAGTTTACATTGCAATCTCGGTGGGACCGATCGCTCACTTCGGTTTGACCGAAATGTTACGAAGGGAAACAGAGAGATTACAATCCCATCTCGGTGAGACTGAGATCCCTATCGGTAGAACCGATTTGCCTAGGGTTTGTGGCAGTGGCTATGACATTTGAACTCGGTGGCGCCGGATAGGAAGAATCGGTGTGACCGATTTTGGCTTTGGGTTTAGGTCATTTGTGGATGTGAGAAAGTAGCTGAGGGTTTTGGAGCATATCACTAAGCACATGAAGCAAGAGGCTCATCAAGCAACACCTCATCCCTCCTTGATAGTATTGGCTTTTCCTATAGACTCAATGTGATCTTGGATCACTAAAATATAAAATGAAGAGTCTTGAGCTAATGAGCTTGAGCCAATCCTTTGTCCTTAGTATTTTGAGGGATCCACCTTCATCATCCATGCCATGCCATTCATTGAGCTTTAATGAAATATATGTCTTGGAATAGCATTAGCTCAATGAGCTATATGTTGTTATGAATTACCAAAACCACCTAGGGATAGTTGCACTTTCAGAATCACTGAAACTGATTTCTGTGATGAACTACTTTCCAATAAGGGAGCAGGTACAGTTACCTCATCAAGTTCTACTTTCCTCCCACTCACTTCTTTCGACAGAAACTCCTTCTCTAGATAGGATCCATCTTAGCAACGAATATCTTGCCTTTCGGATCTGTGATAGAAGGTGTACCCAACAGTTTCCTTTGGGTATTCTATGAAGACGCACTTCTCCAATTTGGGTTTGAGCTTTATCAGGTTGAAATTTTTTCACATAAGCATCATAGCCCCAAACTTCAAGAAACGACAACTTTGGTTTCTTGCCAAACCACAGTTCATAAGGCGTCGTCTCAACGGATTTTGATGGTGCGCTATTTAACGTGAATGCGGTCGTCTCTAAAGCATAACCCCAAAATGGTAGCGGTAAATCAGGTAGAGACATCATAGATCGCACCATATCTAGTAAAGTACGATTACAACGTTCGGACACACCATTACATTGTGGTGTTCCGGGTGGCGTGAGTTGCGAAACTATTCTGCATTGTTTCAAATGTAAGCCAAACTCATAACTCAAATATTCTCCTCCATGATCAGATCATAGAAACTTTATTTTCTTGTTACGATGATTTTCCACTTCACTCTGAAATTCTTTGAACTTTTCAAATGTTTCAGACTTATGTTTCATTAAGTAGATATACCCATATCTGCTCAAATCATCTGTGGAGGTGAGAAAATAACGATACCCGCCGTGGGCCTCAATGTTCATTGGACCACATATATCAGTATGTATGATTTCCAATAAATCTGTTGCTCACTCCATAGTTCCGGAGAACGGCGTTTTAGTCATCTTGCCCATGAGGCATGGTTCACAAGTACCAAGTGATTCATAATCAAGTGATTCCAGAAGTCCATCAGTATGGAGTTTCTTCATGCGCTTTACACCAATATGACCCAAACTACAGTGCCACTAATAAGTTGCACTATCACTATCAACTCTACATCTTTTGGCTTCAACATTATGAATATGTGTATCACTACGATCGAGATCCAACAAACTATTTTCATTGGGTGTATGACCATTGAAGGTTTTATTCATGTAAACAAAACAACAATTATTCTCTAACTTTAAATGAATAATCGTATTGCAACAAACATGATCAAATCATATTCATGCTCAACACAAATGCCAAATACCATTTATTTAGGTTTAACACTAATCCCGAAAGTATAGGGAGTGTGCGGTGATGCTCATATCAATCTTGGAACTACTTCCAACACTCATTGTCACTTCACCCTCAACTAGTCTCTGTTTATTCTGTAACTCCTGTTTCGAGTTTACTAATCTTAGCAACCGAACAAGTATCAAATACCCAGGGGCTACTATAAACACTAGTAAGGTACACCTGTATATCAAATATACCCTTGTTCACTTTGCCATCACTACTAGGAAAAGGCCTACTAATGGCGCACCAGTTTTGCCTACTAATGGTGCATCACTGTTGCGCCATTACTAGCACGCCATTAGTAATTTTTACTAATGGCGCACCACTGGTGCGCCATTAGTATCTGGTATACTAATGGCGCACCACTGGTGCGCCATTAGTATCTGGTATACTAATGGCGCACCACTGGTGCGCCATTAGCATAGGCCACGGTGCGCCATTAGTACATGCCACTGGTGCGCCATTAGTATAGACCATGGTGCGCCATTAGTATTTTTGAATTTTGAAGGCGGGAAAATAGTAGTGGCGCACCATCTAATCCCCATCGTGCGCCATTGCTATTTTTGAATTTTGAATTTGGTTCTGGATCGCGATTTTTTGCCCATTTTTTGCTCTTTTTTTGCTCATTTTTTTTGCACGATATTATTTCAAATTTTGTTCCCATTTTTGGATCTTGTATGTTCTTTTGCCGTGTTCTTTTGCCGGAGAGGAGGAGGAGGTGACCGGAGAGGCGCTCGCCTACATCGCGGGAGAGGAGGAGGAGGTCGCCGGAGAGGAGTTCACCGGGGCATCGGAGAGGAGGAAGGAGAAACCATGAGGAGATGGGAGGAGAGGAGGGAGGAGGAGCTCACCAGAGAGGAGGGAGGAGGAGCTCACCGGAGAGGAGGGAGGAGGAGCTCACCGGAGAGGAG
>NW_021293225.1:5536-8435 GCF_002162155.2 Triticum dicoccoides
TGCATTCGGTGGAAGTGGTGGCCAAGTTACTAATGGCGCACCGTGGCATGGTGCGCCATTACTAGTTCAACTAGTAATGGCGCACCACTCCCACGGTGCGCCATTAGTAGTTTTGACAAAAACTTAAAAAAAATATTTTTTTTTACTAATGACGCACCGTGGATGTGATGCGCCATTACTAGTTCAACTAGTAATGGCGCACCACTCCCACGGTGCGCCATTAGTAGGTTTGAAAAAATTAAATTTTTTTTTACTAATGGTGCACCGTGGACGTGGTGCGCCATTAGTGTCTACCACACTAATGGCGCACCAACACATGGTGCGCCATTAGTATATAGTAATGGCGCACCACATGTCTGGTGCGTCATTAGTGTCAACTCCATCTATAGCCCTTTTCCTAGTAGTGTCCTTCTTATCCACCAAATATTCAGGGTATTTCCGCCTCCAGTGACCATTTCCTTTGCAGTAGAAGCACTCAGTTTCAGGCTTTGGTCCAGTTTTAGGTTTTCTCGCGGGAGTGACAACTTGCTTGCCATTCTACTTGAAGTTTCCCTTTCTTTCCCTTTGCCTTTTTCTTGAAACTAGTGGTTTTGTCAATCATCAACACTTGATGCTCTTTCTTGACTTCTACCTTCGTCGATTTCAACATCACGAAGAGCTCAGGAATCGTTTTCGTCATCCCTTGCATACTATAGTTCATCACGAAGTTCTAGTAACTTGGTGATGGTGACTAGAGAACTCTGTCAATCACTATCTTATCTGGAAGATTTACTCCCACTTGATTCAAGCGATTGTAGTACCCAAACAATCTGAGCACATGCTCACTAGTTGAGCAATTCTCCTCCATCTTTTAGCTATAGAACTTGTTGGAGACTTCATATCTCTCAACTCGGGTATTTGATTGAAATATAAACTTCAACTCCTGGAACATCTCATATGGTCCATGACGTTCAAAAACGTCTTTGAAGTCCCAATTCTAAGCTGTTAAGCATGGTGCACTAAACTATCAAGTAGTCATCATATTGAGCTAGCCAAATGTTCATAATGTCTGCATCTACTCCTGCAATAGGTCTGTCACCTAGCGGTGTATCAAGGACATAATTCTTCTGTGCAGCAATGAGGATAAACCTCAGATCACGGATCCAATCTGCATCATTGCTACTAACATCTTTCAACATATTTTTTCTCTAAGAACACATATAAAACATAGGGAAGCAACAACGCGAGCTATTGATCTACAATATTATTTTGCAAAATACTACCAGGACTAAGTTCATGATAAATTAAAGTTCAATTAATCATATTACTTAAAGAACTCCCACTTAGAGACATCCCTCTAATCATCTAAGTGATCACGTGATCCAAATCAACTAAACCATGTATGATCATCACGTGAGATGGAGTGGTTTTCAATGGTGAACGGCACTATGTTGATCATATCTACTATATGATTCATGCTCGACCTTTCGATCTCAGTGTTCCGAGGCCATATCTGTATATGCTAGTCTCATCAAGTTTAACCTAAGTATTCCGCATGTGCAACTGTTTTGCACCCGTTGTATTTGAATGTAGAGCCTATCACACCCGATCATCACGTGGTGTCTCAGCACGAAGAACTTTTCACAACGGTGCATACTCAGGGAGAAAACTTATACCTTGAAATTTAGTGAGAGATCATCTTATAATGCTACCGTCAATCGAAGCAAAATAAGATGCATAAAGGATAAACATCACATGCAATCAATATAAGTGATATGATATGGCCATCATCATCTTGTGCTTGTGATATCCATCTCCGAAGCACCGTCATGATCACCATAGTCACCGGCGCGACACCTTGATCTCCATCATAGCATTGTTGTCGTTTCGCCACCTATTGCTTCTACGACTATCGCTACCGCTTAGTGATAAAGTAAAGCAATTACAGGGTGATTGCATTGCATACAATAAAGCGACAACCATATGGCTCTTGGCAGTTGCCAATAACTCGGTTACAAAACATGATCATCTCATACAATAAAATATAGCATCACGTCTTGACCATATCACATCACAACATGCCCTGCAAAAACAAGTTAGACGTCCTCTACTTTGTTGTCGCAAATTTTACGTGGCTGCTACGGGTTGAGCAAGGACCGTTCTTACCTACGCATCAAAACCACAACGATAGTTTGTCAAGTTAGTGATGTTTTAACCTTCTCAAGGACCGGGCGTAGCCACACTCGGTTCAACTAAAGTTGGAGAAACTGACACCCACCAGCCACCTATGTGCAAAGCACGTCGGTAGAACCAGTCTCGCATAAGCATACGTGTAATGTCGGTCCGGAGCGCTTCATCCAACAATACCGCCAAACCAAAGTATGACATGATGGTAAGCAGTATGACTTGTATCGCCCACACACTACTAGGAAAATGGCTATAGATAGGATTGATACTAATGGCGCACCAGGTAAGCAGTGCGCCACTACTATATACTAATGGCGCACCGGTTGGAGGTGCGCCATTAGTGTGGAAGACACTAATGGCGCACCAGGCACACGGTGCGCCACTAGTATCGAATTTTTTTCCATTTTTCCATACATTCTAATGGCAAATGATGTCAAAGTGCGCCATTACTAGTTAGAACTAGTAATGATGCACCACCCAGACAGTGCGCCATTAGTATATATTATTTTTTTTTCCTTTTTTGCAAACCTACTAATGGCGCACCGTGTCAAAGTGCGCCATTACTTTTTGATATCATGAATATTTTTAAATTTCATGGACACTTTTTGATCTCGATATCGATCCCACCCGCACCCTCCCCCGCTAGCTCCACCACCGCCGACGACCCACCACAACCCTCCCCCGCTAGCTCCACCGCCGCTGACGACCCACCGCAACCCTCCCCCGCTCCACC
>NW_021293225.1:9084-9741 GCF_002162155.2 Triticum dicoccoides
GAGCACCCCCCGCACCCTCCCCTGCTCCACCGCCGCCGATGAGCACCCCCCATTTCATATTCATATTCATTTTTAACAAATAATAATAAAAAAGTGTAGACTACAATTGTTGTTAAACAACAATTATTACTGTTTTTATAAAAAAAATTACTGTTTCATATTCATATTCATTTTCTAAAAATTATTACATGCAACAAAAAATAAAATAAAATTACTTATGGCGCACCTCTGGCTGGTGCGCCATTGTTATATGTAAAAAAAATACTAATGGCGCACCTCTTCCTGGTGCACCATTGCTATGTAAAAAAACAATTACTAATGGCGCACCGACCGCGGGTGTGCCATTAGTAAGATTCCCAACTAGCTAATTCCCTCCCTCTCGCTAGATCCCCTTCGTCCCTCTCCCTCGCCAGATCCACTTCCCCCCGCTGCCCCGACCCACGCCGCCGCCGCCCCCGCGCCTCCATCTCCGTCGCCGCCCCCAGTCAGCCCCTGCCCTGCCCCCCATCGCCGTCCGCTCCCAATCCACCCCCTCCATCGCCTTCACCGCACCCACCCACCCCCTCGATCGCCTTCCTAGCCCTCAAAACCCTAGAAACCTGCGGCGCCTCTCCGCTCGAGCTCCACCGTGCGAGGCGACAGGCAAGGCGGCGGGCG
>NW_021293226.1:0-3745 GCF_002162155.2 Triticum dicoccoides
TGGTTATTGGAAACACCGTCGATATTCTCAACAGATGGAGTACATAACACTTTTCGGTCCTTGACCGAAGAGGGAGAAGCCGACGGTCGGTTAAGACACGTTTAAAGTTCGATTGAACATAGATATGATATGAGTACTTCGGTACATGCAATCATTCTTTTACCCAAGTCACTTGGTGGCTCTTAAATTTATATGAGCTGTTTTATGATAAGTGTTCTTCTTCTTAGTCGTTGCAAAGTTTTATTATTATTATTATTATCTATCACTCCTTTTTTCGACACGAGCGTGTGGTCACTAGCCGGGGAGCCTAATTTTTCTCTCAAAGCCGCTAGAGTTTAGTTTGCTAAACTGGCCTAATGAGAAGTACCCCGCCCTCGGGATAGGAGGTTGAAGCCGTAGGCTGACCCGCTTGAAGTCTTGAGATAGGATGTATCATGTTAAAGCACGACAGAAGCACTTCTTTTGCTAAGGCCAATTTTTGGATTGGCACCAAACACTTGATCTTGTTCGGACGTCAAGTTTTTACTGACATTTTTTGGTTTTCCAAGCTTATGGCACTTTTAAACTATTTGTGTGTTTTCAGCACAAGTCTCGCAGTGCAACGCTGGACACCTTTAGAGATTCGGCAAAAGCATTCTCAGATATTGCTATATATGCATCGGCTTCGAATTGTGTCTTCGGTCAATAGTTGGGTTGCCCGGCTCCTGTGCTTGCCTCCTATGTTTCGCTTTGTTCGGCTAGGTGTGCAAAGGGAGAACCACTGCGATTGTGCTTCTAGCTCACATGGTTAAGCACCTCAGTGGAGAAAGCCGAAAACTGACTGTCACAATAAGCGTAAACTGGTCAGCGATCCGATGACGATGTTAAATGACGGGCCATTCATAACAATGGCTGAAGTGTTTACGGCTTGACCTCGACTATCGTCGAACACTACCGGGGGCTATTAACTGCCCTCCCAAACTAAATCCTCGATATTTTGCTCTTACATTCAAGCTGAGGTTTCATGATCATGCTTAGCATGACAACCCAAAGAAAGGAACCGATAGCGGGACTATTTTCTTTGGAAGACATTTCTTCTGTTAAACAGTAATATAACATATCTTTCTGCGTACCTTTGTTTATAAAACTGTGTGTCCAGATTGCCTTGTTTGTCGTAAATCTTTGCCGTCATAAAGGCTTTATAAAGTAGGACAAACACTCCTCAGCTACTGGCCAAGGAGGTGGAAGCCGATGGTCGGTCAACAAAGTTTTGTACAATGCGGATCCGAGCATTAATGACGTAAAGTACTTGGATACATAGAGTCATTACACATAATTTGTGATTTTACTATGGATATCGATCCTTAATTCGGCCACCCGTGCCCGCATTAAGGCTCGGGGGCTACTGGGCTTTGGCTTATTATTTACAAATATTAAAGGGGCACATCGATCCCCTGATCTGGTGTTGCCACCCGACCAGTGTCTCGGGGGCTACTGCATTGCCTGTTCAATACAGACAATTTTATGTGCAATATAGTTTCCGAGGAGATTTTGATCCTCAGGTTGGTCGGCCGCACCCAACCTGAGTCTCGAGGACTGAGCACGCCGCTTTTAGTGTCCCGAAGTATTCTGCCGATTTAGGACTTAATCCTCAGGCCGATTTTGCAAATCAACCTGAGTCTCAGCGGCTACTGGGATCAACAATCTTATGTCATCCTTCATGTGCATCTCGAGTTTTAGACCGATACCCACCTTGAGGGCTACTGGCTATATATCTCGGCAAAGAATAAATTGCACCAATCAAAAATATTGACCAAAAATTGGGCCACAGTCGGGATGGTGCACCACCTCGGAAGCAGTCCGGCATAAATCTCGGGCGCTAGTGGCTGGCTCCTTAGAGGGCATTTCCAGCATTAAGCTCGGCTAAACTCCTTCAACTTTTTTGGACCAAGATGATCTATGACATCTTGGATATAGTCCGGCGTTGGAGCTTGGACATAGTCCGGCGTTGGAGCTTGGACACAGTCCGGCGTTGGAGCTCGGATACATTTCGGCGTTAGAGCTCGGAAGCAGTCCGGTGTTGGTGCTCAGCTGCAAAAGATACCTCGAATGCATGTAGCGACCAGACCTCAAACAGTCTGATCTCTGTGCTCCGGTGTCATCCCTGGATCAGTAATGCTGACACCACACAGTACTCGGAGGATTTATAGCAGAGTAGCAATCACACACTTATTACATTGAGTGTCTCAAAAGAGAACTTATTACAATAAATATGGCTTAAGGCCATCTAATTACGATAACAGCGGAAGGCTTGGAAGATAAGTGAGTCCATCAACTCCAATGGCATCACTGAGTATAGAACGACGACCTAAAAACTCCTTAATCATCGTCTGAAAAGTCTGCAACATTAACGTTGCAGCCCGAAAACGGGTCAGCACATGGAATATGCTGGCAAGGTAACACATAGAGAGTAATGGAATGCAACAGCTATACTATATGCATATTTGGCTGGTGGAAAGCTCTATGGTTACAGTTTTGCATAAAGCCAATTTTTCCCTAATTCAAAAGGAATAAATTTAATTACTATCATGGTGGTTGTTAAACATTGAGAATGGTTGACAGCATTCTCAATCCCAATTAAGCATCATCATTAACCCAACAACATTAATTTTAGAGTAGCATGTTGAGATTCACATGATAATCCAGATACTAGATACTCAAGATGTCCATAACCGGGGACACGACTAATCATGATTAGTTTGTTACACTCTGCAGAGGTTTGCGCACTTTTCCCCACAAGACTCGATCGCCTCCGTTGGATTTCTCGCACTACATGGTGTTTGAGAAACGGATGACCGAGACACAGTCTTTCAGAAGCGCTAGCACCTTACGATGGATAGACCGGTACACCTACTTTCCCCTACATCTGCTAGTCTACCCTATAAGAATTTGCACGACTTAATCAACTATGCCAGAGCCCATAATGGCTTGTGGCTGCACACGGAAGTTTCTAGTTTGAAAAATCTCATGATCCCTTTAAGCCTGGGTGGTGGTCCAAAAGAAAACAGGCAGGTCCTGGAATACCCAGGTGCCTCAATCCACCCAGATGTGTGTTTAAGTTGCCACCTTAGATAAACCATTAATTATCAATCTCACATCTGTCATGGATTTCACTCACCCAATCCACGTCTACTAGCATAGCATGGCATAATAAGCAAACGTAGAAGTAACTCCCAAAGGTTTGATAATAAACAGGTAATAGGTACTACCTCATCTACTTCTCATCCCACAGTTTAATTAGATCCTAACCATGCAATGTGTGAAGATTGATCTAATGCAAAAAACTGGGTTGTAGAAAAGAGATCAAAGTGTTACTTGCCTTGCTGATGATCCGTGAAACCTAACGATTCGAAGTAACAGGCGGCGCACTCCGGGTACTCTATCGCAGGCAAACAAACAAGCGTACAATTAGTACTCATCTAATGCACAGGTAAAACTCAAATAATAGATCTAACCAGAAGGTTCGACTTAAGAACTCCGGTTGGCAAAAAGAATCAAATCGAACGAAGCAAAGAAAGTCAAACAGCGAAAGAAAACAACTTCGTTCTAGTAATCTGAACCTAAGTCAAATTTTACAGTAGCAAAAATTTGTTTAAGTTGATTATTCAGATAGAGGGTTTTGAGACGAAACTCCAGGCGCTTGAATCGCCTGATTCCGATAAACGAGCGAAAAGTTAAACTAAAACGAAAATTGGATCAGAAATCG
>NW_021293227.1:0-865 GCF_002162155.2 Triticum dicoccoides
AAATTACATAATAAGCTTAATTAGCTCCAAAATGACCTATTTAACCTAGGATAGCTCTAAAATGACCTATACTTAGCATTTTTTCCTTCAAAATGACTTAATATGCTTAGCTAGTTGAAAAATGACCTATACTTAGAATCTTTTCCTCCAAAATTAGTTAATATGCTTAACTAGCTCTAAAATGACATAATATGCTTAAGAAATGACATAGTTTAGCTCCTAAATGACTTCACATGCTTAGCTAGCTCCAAAATGACATAATAAGCTTAATTAGCTCCAAAATGACATATTTAACCTAGGATAGCTCTAAAATGACCTATACTTAGAATTTTTCCTCCAAAATGACTTAATATGCTTAGCTAGCATAAAAATGACCTATTTAACCTAGGATAGCTCTAAAATGACCTATACTTAGCATCTTCTCCTCAAAAAAGACTTGATATGCTTAGATAGCTCTAAAATGATATAGTATGCTTAAGAAATGACATATTTTAGGTCCTAAATGACTTCATATGCTTAGCTAGCTCCAAAATGACATAATAACCTTACTTAGCTTCAAAATGACCTATTCAACCCAGGCTAGCTCTAAAATGACCTATACTTAGCATTTTTCCTCCAAAATGACTTAATATGCTTAGCTAGCTCAGAAATTACATAATAAGCTTAATTAGCTCCAAAATGACCTATTTAACCTAGGATAGCTCTAAAATGACCTATACTTAGCATTTTTTCCTTCAAAATGACTTAATATGCTTAGCTAGCTTAAAATGAGCTATACTTAGAATCTTTTCCTCCAAAATTAGTTAATATGCTTAACTAGCTCTAAAATGACATAATATGCTTAAGAAATGACATAGTTTAGCCC
>NW_021293228.1:0-1191 GCF_002162155.2 Triticum dicoccoides
GACTTGCGCTAGAGGCGTCAGTTTGGCGCGCTGAGGGCACCAGGGGATGGCCCTTGCTCCCGCGCATCCAGAGGACCGAGTGGGAGGTCGTGGGGTCGCCGGAACTCATGCCGGCGACGAGCTTTGGCGGCGATGGTGTTCGGTGGTGCTCGGGCGCGTCGCTACGGTGCATCAGTGAGCAAATGGAGAGGCTGGGCAGCACCTGCTAGACATGGGGAGCACTAAGAGCAGCTCAGTGAGGCCAGGGGAGCACGGAGGCTATGCGTGCAGCAGCAATGGCGGACGGTGGCTTCGGTGCTCGTGGGGAACGGCGCTACGGCACGGAGGGGAGCATGCTGAGTTAGGGGAGAGGGTCAGTGACTCACGGCGATGACGAGGGGACGCTCGGCGAGGTCGGGGACGGTCCGGAGCCGGCGAATTTGACGAAGATCGCCGGCGGTCCCGAGGTTGAAGAAGGCATCGAGGGCGGTGTTGTGGCACGTCCGGGGCCTCGTGGCTCGTTGAGGAGGTAGAGGGAGGACCGGCGGAGCTTCCTGGGGCGTCGGTGAGCCGTGGGGTGGTCGGTAGCCACGGTGGCTCTCGTCGGTGGCGGCGGCTCCGTTCGGTCGCGGGAGGGGAAACAGAGGAGCGAGGGGGAGGGAGGTCCAGAGAGCGAGGGAGAAGTGAGAGGGGGTCGGGGCTGCGTGGCGTCGCGGGAGGGACCAGGGAAGGAGGAGGCAGCCAGGCAGGGAGGAGGTGGCCTCCTCGGCCGCGCGCGTGCGAGCACGCAGCTTCTCCCACTGGCAAGAGGAAGACGACAGGGGGGGGAGTAGCGGTGGCGGGCTGGGCCGGCTGGGCCGGTTCTGGTGGGCTGCACGGGTGAGGCCAGGTAAGTCCTTCTCTCTCTCTCTTTTATTTTTTTCTTCTGTTTTGTTTTATTTAATTTCGTTTTGCCACTGTTTTGAATTTTAAACAAATTCAAACAATGCCAAAAACTCCTCTGAATAATTTTATTTGGCTAGATGGACTTTTCCAAAAGCTCATAAAATATTTCAGGGGTATTTGAAATTATATTCTAATTATATGAATATAATTCAAATTCAAATAGCTAATGATTTAAATTCAAAGTCCCAAAAATAAATCCTTAAAAATGTTCAATATTTTGGTTGGGACCAGAACCCTTACCAAAAATTATCAAACATTTAAGAAGAG
>NW_021293229.1:0-1126 GCF_002162155.2 Triticum dicoccoides
CTGATGGGCTCAACAACAACTCATCAGAATTTTCCATATTACTGGACTTCCACCATCATGTGAACACGATGATAGCAATGGTCAGACCAAAAGATGTAATGGTGTATGCTCGAGGGATCAACCACGAGTAAGACAACATTACGAAAATCGTTGTTTCTGATTTGACTTGACGATAGCCCATACTCAAGTCAAAGTCTTGACAAGGCAATAGATCCAACAACTGATCACGAAGACCAATCAATGGAGATATCATCTTTCTTCAACACACACACACGCACAAAAGATATCCCTTAACATGAACTAAGTCAGACAAGCTTTTATCTTCCAACTCTCCAAGTTGTTGTTTAGCTTAACCAACTAGCTCAAGGAATCCGACACAGATTCATGGAAAAAGGGTGGCTTACAAGAACCCCCCCCCCATGTGGACCGCCTTTTCAGTATAAAAAAATAAAAAAAAATGATAAAAATGTCAAAAAAATAAAAGAAAATAAGTTTGCCATGTCATATGTGGTCTAGTTGTTGGGAAAATTTACAAATATAAATTTCGACTTTATTTGCAAAATATCTCTGGAAATTTGTAAAATGGGCATAACTTTTGCATACGAACTCGGATTAAAAAGTATTATATATGAAAAATAATCTACTCGAAAAGTTACATCCGAATTTAACTGGGGGAACCCCGTTAAACATTTTCAAAATCCCCAAAAACCTAACACAAAAAAAGTTACGGGGCTTTCAAGATCTAGAGGCAAAAAAATTCAAAAAAAAGGTTTGGGATACTTCGTACGTATGCATGACCGATTTGGGATGATTCCAAGGGAAACAAAACAAACCTTTCTCAAATTCATGGCGGCAACTTACACCTAATGCACGTGAACTTGGAGAAAGTCACTTCTTTCATCCAAGCATAAGCTTCATGAACGGAACACGAAGGCATTGCTTACAAGGTTTTCAACACTAGGTTGATGTTCAACATGAATCATGGGGGAGACAAAAATGCTGCTGATGGGCTCAACAACAACTCATCAGAATTTTCCATATTACTGGACTTCCACCATCATGTGAACACGATGATAGCAATGGTCAGACCAAAAGATGTAATGGTGTATGCTCGAGGGATCAACCA
>NW_021293230.1:0-719 GCF_002162155.2 Triticum dicoccoides
ATAATTTTCTTAAAACTAAAAGCAAAAACAATTAAAAAATAAAGCAAAAAACAAAAGAAAATAAATAATGCAGAAAACAAAAGAAAAAAACAACAATAAGTATTTTGTTGTAAGTAGAAACAAAATAAAATAAATAAAGCAATAAAGAAAACAAAAAAACAAAAAAAGTGTTTTTATATTTGAAAACTAATGGCACTAACAGAAAGTTTATAATTTTCCTAAAACTAAAAGGAAAAACAATAAAAAAAATAAAGCAAAAAACAAAAGAAAATAAATAATGCAGAAAACAAAAGAAAAAAACTTGAAAAAAAATAAATATAGCAACAATAAGTAAAGAAAAGAAAAAAACAAAAAAAATGCCTCCTACTGGGCCGCCACGGCCTGAATAGGACTAGAAACCCTACTATGTGCTAGGATTCAGGCCCGCAGTAGGCCCAGAAGGCCCATCAGGCAAAGCAATAGCAAGTAGGCCCGAACGCCTGCGGTGGAGAGGAGCTCGAGAGGGATGCGGCAGTGGGGCTTATAAACCACTGCGCGCCCCTCTCGACTAGCGAGGTGGGACTAAACTTTGGCCCCGAGGCGGGCAGCACAGAGGCCTTTGGTCCCGGTTGGTGGTACCAACCGGGACTAAAGGGGGGCATTAGTCCCGGTTGGTGCCACCAACCAGGACCAAAGGCCGACGGTTCCCGCCCTTTGGGCTGCCGAAAAAGAGGCCTTTG
>NW_021293231.1:0-719 GCF_002162155.2 Triticum dicoccoides
ATAATTTTCTTAAAACTAAAAGCAAAAACAATTAAAAAATAAAGCAAAAAACAAAAGAAAATAAATAATGCAGAAAACAAAAGAAAAAAACAACAATAAGTATTTTGTTGTAAGTAGAAACAAAATAAAATAAATAAAGCAATAAAGAAAACAAAAAAACAAAAAAAGTGTTTTTATATTTGAAAACTAATGGCACTAACAGAAAGTTTATAATTTTCCTAAAACTAAAAGGAAAAACAATAAAAAAAATAAAGCAAAAAACAAAAGAAAATAAATAATGCAGAAAACAAAAGAAAAAAACTTGAAAAAAAATAAATATAGCAACAATAAGTAAAGAAAAGAAAAGAACAAAAAAAATGCCTCCTACTGGGCCGCCACGGCCTGAATAGGACTAGAAACCCTACTATGTGCTAGGATTCAGGCCCGCAGTAGGCCCAGAAGGCCCATCAGGCAAAGCAATAGCAAGTAGGCCCGAACGCCTGCGGTGGAGAGGAGCTCGAGAGGGATGCGGCAGTGGGGCTTATAAACCACTGCGCGCCCCTCTCGACTAGCGAGGTGGGACTAAACTTTGGCCCCGAGGCGGGCAGCACAGAGGCCTTTGGTCCCGGTTGGTGGTACCAACCGGGACTAAAGGGAGGCATTAGTCCCGGTTGGTGCCACCAACCAGGACCAAAGGCCGACGGTTCCCGCCCTTTGGGCTGCCGAAAAAGAGGCCTTTG
>NW_021293232.1:0-1221 GCF_002162155.2 Triticum dicoccoides
TAGGGTTTTGCTTTGTTGAATTTGCGGTTGCATCGTCGTGTCTAGTTGCTGGTCTTAGAGTCTAGTCTTTTAGAGTTTCGAGTTCTGGTCATAAGTTGTCACGCCGCCGCCGCCGCACCATCATCATCGCCCCTGCCATCTACCACCACCGCTCCGAATCCGTATCCATATACCACCACCAATCCGTGTCCATATACCACCACCGATCCATATCCATATACTACCACCGCTACCACCACCGCTGCCATATACCACCACCATATATCCACCACCAATCCGAGTTCCTTGCTTATTAGGGTTGTTTTCGAGATCCATCTAGATTCCGATTCGTGTTTCCTTGCCGGAGTAGGTTTCGGAAAAAAAAAAGAGTCGGGTAGCCACGCTCCGTTTAGGCCCAAAATTTTTCGAAAACGCATTTTTCGAAAAAAATTCTGGCTATCCTATTTTTAGGTGTTTCTGAGTGTTTTGAGACAGGTGCCATTATAGGAAGTTTTTTTTGACCCGTTTCCAGTTTTTGGGTCCGGGCAGTCAAAAAAAAAAATTTGGTCAAAAAAATTTCGTGCCCATCCTGTCAGTTTGAGCTAAGAAGAGTTTTGAGACACTCGCCATTATAGTGATTTTTCGCAAAAAAAAAAAAGCAGCGCAAAAAGAAAAGAGCGCCAAAAAAAAAGAGCGAAAAAAAAAATTCAGAGTGTGCTTTTCCCTTGTTTACGTGCCGCGCCGTGATTTTGTTACTGTTCTAGGCTCGCGTCTCTAGCACAGTCTAGCCTAGGACCAACACAGTACCGTCGTTGAGCGTTTATTCAACTTTGCATCTCTGAATTGATTATTGCTGACCCTTTTTGCTACCATATTATAAGCCTTCCCAGCTCCACATACATCTACGTCGTGCGTTTGACTCTCCCTGGTAATCGCTCTATCCAAGCTTTGAGAGTTTTTGACTACAACGGTTGCCGATCACCGCCTGCTGCTGGGTAAGAACTGGTAAGAATTTGAGATTTGCTTGACGGATTTGTGACACCCACCACCACCACTTGTTTGTAGTCTGTAGGATCATATTCTTGTGTGTTTCTATTGCTGCTAACCATGCCAGGATCACAAGCCGACGAGATTGACTGGGAGAATTTATCGAACAAGGAGCTTCATGATAAGTTTCAGCAAATGATGACTGAACAGGTGCAAGATGTGCTGAACAATTTTGAAGAGGCCATGGAGAAGATC
>NW_021293233.1:0-914 GCF_002162155.2 Triticum dicoccoides
GGGGGGGTGCTCGGCGGCGAGGGGGACCGGATCTGGCGAGGTGGGATAGCGATCGAGATGGAGGGGGATCGAGATCGAGTGTCCATGAAATTTAAAAATATTCATGATAGTTCAAAAAGTACTCATGAAATACAATCGAGAAATGAAGGCTACGATTTAAATACAATCGATCTTAGCTAGCTATCTGTTCACAATCTTCTTGCCCTTCTTTTTCGCAAATGGAGTTCTTTTGTGGAACGGACGTCCTTTAGGTAGGGTGGTCCTGCTTCTTCTTGTGGTGTATGCTGCTACTTCATCATCGTCGTCATGTTCGATCCTCGGGTCGCCGTACTTGTCAAAGTCTTGCTCATTGGCTACTCCATCCATTCCGATGATCTTCCTTTTGCCTCTCCTCACGACAACACGACTGGGCTTTGGCGGGTCGGTAATGAAGAAGCATTGGTCCACTTGGGAAGCCAGTACCCATGGCTCATTTTTTGCGGTGACGTTTGCGCCCGCGGTCTTGGATTTGGCTTCGGGTATAACCATGGTGGTGAAATACCGGTCTTCTTTTATGACGTTCTTGGCCCATCTGACACGGAACATCGGTACCTTCTCTCCAGCGTAGCTCAGCTCCCAGATCTCCTCGATCCTTCCGTAGTATCTGTCCTTGTCGTTACCGGTGTAGGATTCCATCGTTACCCCGGAGTTCTGATAACCATCGCTCTTCATGTCCTTGGCCTCGGTGTAGAATGTGTAGCCGTTGATATCGTACGCCTCATAGGTCATCAGGTTGTGCTCGGCGCCCTGTGACAAGGCGAATATGAGTTGTTCTTCCGCGGAAGAATCCTCATGTAAAGGGTACGACAGAAGCTTCTGCTTGAACCAACGCGTGAAACATGAGTTGTGCTCTTTGAGTGTATCTCCGTCCGTCC
>NW_021293234.1:0-1883 GCF_002162155.2 Triticum dicoccoides
CTGGAAGCTTATCACCTTGCAGACAATCACCTATCCTTCTTCTCAATTCCCACAACCGCATGAGCATGATCCTGATTTGGTCAACCATGTCATGCACAGGCAAATCTTTTAACTCCTTCACCTTGTTGTTGAAACTCTCTGCCAAATTGTTGTTGATGTGGTCACACTTGATGGCAGTGTTGAATGCTGACCTGTACCATAACAAAGAATGGTAGGTGTTCAGCCATGGACCAAACTCATCACATGCTGCCATTATCTTATCAAGATGATATTTGTGTGTCTGTCTAGTGTAAGATCTTGCTGCTGGCCACATGCGCCCAAATTCTTCTCCTCTAAATTTTTTGATCAAATTCATCCACAAATGACCGAAGCACTCCCTTTGCTCAGCATGTGGGAAAACATTTTTCACTGAATTTTCAAGCCCCTTGCATGCATCTGTGTATATAGCCAAAGGTGACACTGGCCCTAGGCATCTTTTCAACTAGATCATGAACCATGTCCATGAAGCCTCTGTTTCTGACTGAAACAAGCCAACAACAATAGGAAACATCCAGTTGTGTCCATCTAGAGCATTGCATGCTGCCAACTGACCATTCCACTTGCCTGTCAAAAATGATGAGTCTATGCTCAAATATGGACGGCACCCTGCTTTGAACCCATCAATGCAAGGCTTCAAAGCCATAAAAAACTTGGAGAACTTGACTTCACCTTTGGCTGATACCTCTGTATCTATCTCCACAACACTGCCAGGTGACCTCTTTTCCACCTCTGCTTTGAAGTTGTAAAGCATCCTAAATGTATTTGCCCAATCACCATATAAATTTTTCATTGCCCTTTGTTTTGCCTTCCACACTGTGGTATATTTCAGTTTAATGGGGTACATCTTTTCCAAGTCTACTTTGAGTTTCTTCGCAGTAGTGTTTGGTGTTTTGGCTAAAATTGGGGTGATCTTTTCTGCAACCTAAAGTTGTGATGTCATGGTTGATACTCTCTGTGAACTTGTAATACAAGTATGTTGATTGGGGATTTGGTTAACCCTGACAGTACTTCCATCAGGTTGCAGTCTAGCAGATATGTACCACTTGCAAGGCTTCACACTACCATCAAATCCTCCGCACCTCGCATAAAACTTCTTTCTATCAGTCCAAACAGTCTTGGCATCAAACTCATGTTTCACTGCATAAGTCTTGAAACACATCCTAAACTCCTTCATGCTTGGGAACAACTTGCCTACTTCAATGACAGGGTTTTCTTTGTCATACACATGCACCAACTCATCATCATGTGCATCATCTACCTCATCTGCAGCTTGTTCCATCAACTGTCCATCTACTTCTTCATCAGCATTAGTAGGAAAACTAGATTCACCCCTCTCCTGCTTATCTCTGTCATCGACTGGAATGCCAAAAAGTTTGGCCATCTCAATGTCAGGCATTGGTGCAATGACCAAATCAGTAGGCTCATCTAATTCAACTACATTCCAATCAATAGTTGCTGCAGTTTCAGTTTCAGTTCCAGTTCCAGTCACCTGTCTCTCTTCGGGTATTACTGTAAGTTCAGTACACATGGGAATCAATGGCCTTTGTGTAGCCCAATCATCATCTACCATCTGCGCAGCCAATTGTGATGGCACATATCCAACCTTCGAAAAAATGTTCAGATCAACGAGCTCAGCAAAAAAATTAGCCCGTTTGCTTGTCCAGCCGTTTTGCCGATCGATTTCTTCAACAATTTGTTCACCATCTTCTATTCTCACATACTCTCCTTTCCAATCATCAAACCGCAACAGTGATACTTCTTGCTTTGGACCCCAAACAATATTCTCGCCAATTTTTTCCACCCATTTCTTCACTGCCGTCTCTCCCATGTTCTGTAGAACTTGT
>NW_021293235.1:0-757 GCF_002162155.2 Triticum dicoccoides
ATCCCGATAGGAGCTGCACATATCTCTTTCTCAGGGCACACTCAGATGAGCGCTCCGTACAACTAAAACCAAACCTCGAGTTGCCCCGAGGGGGCGCTGCACAGGACTCTAGTTCGGACCAACACTTAGACAAGCACTGGCCCGGGGGGGGGGGGTTAAGAAAAAGATGACCCTCGGGATGCGCGACTCCCAAGGGAAAAAGGCTAGGTGGCAAATGGTAAAACCAATGTTGGACATTGCTGGAGAAGCTTTACTTAAGGCGAACTGTCAAGGGGTTCCCATTATAGCCCAACCGCGTAAGGGACGCAAAATCCGGGAACATAACACCGATATGACGGAAACTAGGGCGGCAAGAGTGGAACAAAACACCAGGCATAAGGCCGAGCCTTCCACCCTTTACCAAGTATATAGATGCATTAATTAAGTAAGATATATTGTGATATCCCAACAAGTAAACATGTTCCAACAAGGAACAACATCTCCATGTTCCAACAAGGAACAAACTTCGATCTTCACCTGCAACTAACAACGCTATAAGAGGGGCTGAGCAAAGCGGTAACATAGCCAATCAACGGTTTGCTAGGACATTGGTGGGTTAGAGGCTGAACATGGCAATTTGGGTGGCTGACAAGCAAGTGGTAGGCATCGTAGCAATGGCATAGCAAAAGAGCGAGCAAACTAGCATAGCAAAGATAGTAGTGATTTCGAGGGTATGATCATCTTGCCTGAGATCCCGCAAGGAAGAAGAACGAGTCCA
>NW_021293236.1:0-569 GCF_002162155.2 Triticum dicoccoides
GTTGCTACCGCGACGACGTACGCCTCGACTCGCGTTACGCTAAGACAGGGTGACACTGGTGTCCCGTGCTCGTCTCGTCGTCCGTCGTCGCTACCGCGACGACGTCCGCCTTGACTCGCGTTACGCTAAGACAGGTTGGCAATGGTGTCACGTGCTCGTCTCGGCGTCAGTCGTCGCTACCGCGACGACGTCCGCTTCGACTCGCGTTACGCTAAAAAAGGGAGGCAGTGCTGTCACGTGCTCGTCTCGGCGTCCGTCGTCGCTACCGCAACGACGTCCGCCTCGACTCGCGTTACGCTAAGACAGGGTGGCACTGGTGTCACGTGCTCGTCTCGGCGTCCGTCGTCGCTACCGAGATGACGTCCGCCTCGACTCGCGTTACGCTAAGACAGGGAGGCACTGGTGTCACGTGCTCGTCTCGGCGTCTGTCGTCGCTAGCGCGACGACGTCCGCCTCGACTCGCGTTACGCTAAGACAGGGTGGCAATGGTGTCACGTGCTCGTCTCGGCGTCCGTCGTCGCTACCGCGACGACGTCCGCCTCGACTCGCGTTACACTAAGACAGGGTGA
>NW_021293237.1:0-8421 GCF_002162155.2 Triticum dicoccoides
ACGACCCAGCATTCAAGTCATACAGTCATACAAACCAGCAGCGGAAGTAACTTGTCTGAGTACAGACAACTAGAAAGATAAAAGAGGCTTGGAAAGCCTAGCTATACTACGTGGTCCTTCACAAGCTCAGGATCACCACCTGGGCCTTAGCCTACTCATTGATGTCAACGTCTACGTAGAACCCATCAGAAGGGGTTGCAGCGTCTTCTGTAAAAATGTAAATTATAGCAACATGAGTACAAAGGTACTCAGCAAGACTTACATCAGATCCTACATACATGCATATTATCAAGAAGGGTTGGTGGAGTTATTGCAGCAAGCCAGCTTTGACTCTTGGCTAGGCTAACCTACGAGACTCCAACTTGAAATGGTTTTGCGCACACGAGTCCATTACTCACCACTTCAATACACTACCGAGGATCCACCTCCGTCTCCCTACGGAAGAGCCATCCTCAGCACTCACACTTATCTTGAGGCTTTTAGCAGTCTCCATTTACTTGTCTATGAACTGTATAGGCAACCAAGTAGTCCTTTACCACGGACGCGGCTATTCGAATAGATCATGATAACCCTGCAGGGGTGTACTTCTTCATACATGTTTCCACCACTTAGCGTCTGCACACGACATGTGCTCGGCAGACTTCAAGCGAAAGCCGACGTGGGTGTAGACCACGACCTACCTAAACACTTAAGCCTCAAGTCCAGGTTTATCGCCTATCCAGGTTCCATCCGCAGGGAGTCCGGCCGAGGTTTCCCATACGGCCCCGAACGATGTGAACAGGGTTCCCGAGATACCTAACGGGTATTCGGTACACCCGGCCACGTACCTACCGCATCACATCCCACCCCTACGGTCAGCGCTGTCCACGGCCTCCAGTAGGCTACAAACACCAGAAACTACTTGCAACTCCTGGACAGAGAGCTAGGGTGAATAAGAAGTCGAGTGGGGTCATATTTCAGGGCCCAATGCATGGTAGTAGCTGTATCTTAAATCACACATACAGATCTCAGTGCTTAAGGTCGGCTTCAATGAAACAACCCACCATGTACTCCTACATGGCCTCTCATCGATACCTTTACCAAATCGTGTTCACCACACCACTCTCATTACCGACATAATCATTTCACTCTAGCCCATCACCCAGATGAACCAGACCTGACACGACTCTAAGCATAGCAGGCATAGCAATGTAGGAACAACACATACATATGGCTCAATCAACTCCTACACATGCTAGTGGGTTTCATCTAGTTACTGTGGCAATGACAGGTCATGCAGAGGAAATGGGTTCAACTACCGTAGCACATAGCAGTTTGAAACGCGTTGTGTTAATGCAGTAAAAGAGAGCAGGAGCGAGAACATGGGATTGTATCGATATGATCAAATGGTTGGTTGCTTGCCTGATGGTTCGATGCACTGATACGGTTCTTCATTAGTGTAATCACGATACTCCTCGGAGGCAGATCCTGCCGCAAAGCACACCAATACACAACCATCACCAAACAATGTGCAACAATATGATGCATGCATGAAACATAGCAATATGAGTGTGTTGGGCTAATGCAACTAAGACCAGAAGGGTTTGAACCAATTTGAATCATAGATTCAAATTTCAAACTCAAACATGGCCTTTTAAAGTGCTTTTCCTTGTTCTGCATTAAACATCAGGTTAACTTGTTTAATCATGCATGAAAATAGTATAGATGGATAGATTGGATTTTTCTGATCAGTTTTCATATATAATTTGTCTGATTTGGAGTTACAGAATAAAAGTTATGAATTTTTGAAGTTTAAACTATATTCTGGAATTTCCTATATTAGAATAATTCCAGAAAATCAATTATTGCATCAGCCTGACGTCAGTGTGACGTCAGCAGGTCAACGGAACACGTCCGGGTCAAACCTGACAGTGGGTCCCGCATGTCAGGGTGATTATTTTAATTAAAGTTTAATTAAAACTAAACCTGTTTAATTAACAGGGCTGGGCCCCACCTGTCATTGACTCAGGGGAGTCAACCAGGGCCCACCCGTGGTCAACCCCGGGTCGGCTGCACCGGCGTTTAGCCGCCGGCGAGCCCGACGCGGCGGCGGAAGTGATTTTTGCCGTTCCGGCAACCAAACGAGCCGCGGAGGGCACCGGAGCGGAGCTGAGGTCGAGCCGCAGCTCTTGGTGGAGTCCGTTGGGGTCGGGTGGCCGGAGTTGGTGCCGGCGACGACTTTGGCGGCCACCGGAGTTCGGCCAAAGTCGAACTTGTCGCTAGGGGGATCGGTGAGGTGCGGGGAGTGCACGGTTGGGCCTAACGCAGCGTGGTGAGTGCGTTGGACACCGCGGGTTGGCCGGAGGATGGCCGGAAGCACGTCGGCGACGAGATCCGTGGCGGTGCGTGCGTGTGATCTTCGTGCGGTGGCTACACGGCTCGGGAATGAGAGAGAGAGGGTCGGAGGGGTAGCTAGGCTCACAGCGCTTCCGTAGAGGCCACCGGCGGGGTCGGGGACGAGCTGAGGCGGCGACGGCGTTGAAGGGGATCTCCGGCGACGGCGAGCTCGGGCGAGGTCGGTGCGGTGGTCTCGGGCCGCTCGAGCACACGGGGCTCGGCTAGCTCGATGAAGTGGACGGCGGCGAAGCTCCTGGACACGGCGGCACGGCGTGGGGTTGACGGAGGGCGTGGCTACGGCGAGGGGGTGGCGGCGATGGCGTCGGCCATGGCGTGGGAGAGCGAGGGAGAGGAGCTGGAGAGGAGAGGGGGTGTCTGGGGGGTTCGGGGGAGAGAGGGAGGCCGATTCACGGCGTTAGCCGGGCGAGGGAGGCGGCGAGGCGGCGAGCAGGTGCGTGGCACCCATGCGGTGCTCGCCGTCGAGCACCTGCCTGCCTGCCTGGCCGGCAAGCAGCTCGCTGGCGCGGTGCTGGGCTGGGCCGGCAGGTGGGCCGGTGCTGGGCGACAGGTAAGCCTTTTCCCATTTTTTTCTGTTTTCTGTTTTTATTAATACTTCTGCCACTTTGTTGAATTAAATAAAATACTTAGGCTACTCCTAAAATCACCAAACTACTCCTGGTCCATAGTTGGATTATTTCCAACATGAAACATTTTAGTTTGGAGTTATTTGAGCATTTAAATATTTTATATAATTTTAAATGCCCAAATTCAAATACTTATGATTTAATTCAAAAACCCTAGGATGGCCTAGGAAAATGTGCACCACTTTTGGCAGAGGTTCTGAACCAAGACAAAAATGATGGGCATTTTAGAAGGGCATTTCAGGTTCATTGAAAAAGTTTTTAGTAAACCCTAGTTGGTTTCAGAGGGGACTGGGGGTTCTGTCATCCCCATTTCAGGTTTCTGATGAAAGAGTAAACATGATGCAACACTCTAATGCATGGCTAACTAGGATGTGACAACTCACCCCCACTCAAAAGAATCTCGTCCCGAGATTTGGGTTCCTCCGGAAAGAAGGCGGGATACTCAAGTCGAAGACGATCCTCCCTTTCCCAAGTTGCTTCATCCTCAGAATGGTGCGACCATTGAACTTTGAGAAACTTGATATTATGACGTCGAGTGGTACGCTCGGCCTGATCGAGGATACGAATGGGGTACTCTCGATATGTAAGATTATCTTGGAGATCAAGCGTTTCGTGGTCCACTCCACGGATAGGATCCGAGAAGCAACGCCTGAGTTGAGAAACGTGGAAGACATCGTGGACTCTAGAGAGGTGCGGAGGTAGTTCCAACTGGTAGGCAACTTCTCCTCGTTTGGCGACAATGCAAAAAGGTCCAATGTACGAGGAGCCAATTTGCCTTTGATACCGAAACGATGGGTTCCCTTCAGAGGGGTAACCAGAAGGTAAGCCTTCTCGTCAACCTCGAAAGTCATAGCCTTATGTTTTCGGTCATATTGACTCTTTTGACGAGATTGGGCTGTTTTCAACTTTTCACGAACGATGCGAACTTGCTCTTCTGCTTCCTGAATCATATCCGGGCCAAAGAATTGTCTTTCCCCGGTCTCTGACCAGTTAAGGGGTGTTCGACACCGTCGTCCATAGAGAACTTCAAAAGGGGCTTTACCCAAGCTAGATTGATAGCTGTTGTTGTAAGCGAATTCGGCAAATGGAAGGCACTTCTCCCAATCCATTCCGAATGAGATAACAGAGGCTCGAAGCATGTCTTCTAGAATCTGGTTGACGCGTTCCACTTGACCACTCGATTGAGGGTGAAAAGCGGTGCTAAAGGAGAGACGGGTTCCCATAGCATTTTGGAAACTTTCCCAAAATCGAGAGGTGAAAATACTTCCTCGATCCGAGTTAATTTCCAAAGGAACACCATGGAGAGACACTATTCGGGAGATGTATAAGTTTGCCAGCTGACTAGCGGTTATACTCTCACGAACAGGTAAGAAATGGGCCACTTTGGAAAGACGATCGACAACAACAAAGATAGCATTATTCCCTCTCTTGGTCCTGGGAAAACCGGTAATGAAATCCATACCAATTTTATCCCATTTCCATTCAGGAATAGCTAAGGGTTGAAGGGTGCCAGCAGGCCGTTGATGCTCTGCTTTTACACGACGACAGACGTCGCAATTAGCAATATACTGAGCAATTTCTCTCTTCATCCTGGTCCACCAGAACCTCTGGCGTAGGTCCTGATACATCTTGGTACTACCCGGATGATTGGTGAGAGGGGATTCATGAGCCTCCTTAAGGATTAACTGCCGTAGATGCTGGTTCTTGGGAACCACTAGACGGTTCTCAAAGTACACAACACCATGATCATTTGTGGAGAAACAACTAGCACCTCCGCTAGCAATGTTCTCCTTGATCTTAGCTATTCCCTTATCTCGCTTCTGGGCAGCGATGATTTGATCCGTAAGAGTAGGTTTCGCCACCAAGGTGGAAAGAAATCCTTGAGGAACAATGTGAAGGTTAAGCTTCCGAAATTTCTCATGGAGAAGCGGTTGACTTTGTTGTAACATTAGGTTGTTACAATAAGATTTACGACTTAGGGCATCAGCCATGACGTTGGCTTTCCCTGGGGTGTAAGTTATTCCTAAGTCGAAATCTGTGATCAACTCGACCCAACGTCTTTGCCTGAGATTCAAATCCGGTTGGGTGAAGATGTACTTCAGACTTTGGTGATCGGTGAAAATTTCGCAACGATTACCGAGGAGGTAATGTCGCCAGGTCTTAAGTGCATAGACTACGACTGCAAGCTCTAGATCATGAGTAGGATAATTCTCCTCATGTGGGTGCAATTGCCGTGAAGCGTAGGCAATTACGTGTCGATCTTGCATGAGAATGCAACCTAGTCCTTGTCGCGAGGCGTCGCAGTAGATAACAAAGTCCTTGGAGAAGTCTGGCGGTACCAGTACGGGAGCAAAAGTCAGGTGTCTTTTCAGTTCCTGAAAGCTGTGCTCACATTGTGGAGTCCATTCGAACTTCTTATCTTTCTTGAGGAGTTCAGTTAGAGGTTTAGCAACTTTGGAGAAGTTCTCGACAAAGCAACGGCAATAGCTCGCTAAGCCCAGAAAACTCCGAACTTGTTTGACCGATTCAGGTGGAGTCCAATTAAGGACGGCTTGAACTCGCTCAGGGTTAACAGCAATACCTTTACCAGATATTACATGACCCAGATAGGTCACTTCTGACAACCAAAATTCACATTTGGAAAACTTGGCATAAAGGCGGTGTTCTCGAAGTTTCTTCAACACTAGCCTTAGATGTTCGGCATGTTCTTCCTCGTTCTTGGAATAGATGAGTATATCATCGAGATAAACTACGACGAATTTATCCAAATACTCCATGAAGATTGAGTTCATTAACCGAGAAAAGGTGGCTGGAGCGTTGGTTAAACCGAAGGACATGACAGTGTACTCGTATTGGCCATAACGAGTAACAAAGGCCGTTTTAGGGATGTCCCCGTTTCTGATTTTGATTTGATGGTAGCCCAACCTCAAATCCATCTTGGAGAAGACTGAGGATCCGGCGAGCTGATCGTACAGGTGGTTGATCCTAGGGAGCGGATATTTGTTCTTGATTGTGACCAAATTGACAGGTCGATAATCTACAACCATCCGGTCCGTACCATCCTTCTTCTTGACGAAGAGGACGGGGCAAGCCCACGGAGATGAACTAGGTCGGATGAAACCCTTTTTCAAGGACTCATCGAGTTGTTTCTTAAGCTCGGCTAGTTCTAGTGGTGCCATCTTATAGGGTCTTCTAGCAATCGGAACGGTTCCTGGAATGAGGTCTATTACGAACTCAACATCTCTGTCAGGTGGAACACCTGGCAATTCCTCTGGGAAGACATCCGGGAAGTCACGGACTACCGGAACGTCCTCAAGGTCTGGCAAAGGGCTGGCGTTAAGAGAATATAATTGTCGCTTGGCTAATCGGGTCAAGACATTAACTATCTTCCCCAGGACCTACGCCAGAGGTTCTGGTGGACCAGGATGAAGAGAGAAATTGCTCAGTATATTGCTAATTGCGACGTCTGTCGTCGTGTAAAAGCAGAGCATCAACGGCCTGCTGGCACCCTTCAACCCTTAGCTATTCCTGAATGGAAATGGGATAAAATTGGTATGGATTTCATTACCGGTTTTCCCAGGACCAAGAGAGGGAATAATGCTATCTTTGTCGTTGTCGATTGTCTTTCCAAAGTGGCCCATTTCTTACCTGTTCGTGAGAGTATAACCGCTAGTCAGCTGGCAGACTTATACATCTCCCGAATAGTGTCTCTCCATGGTGTTCCTTTGGAAATTAACTCGGATCGAGGAAGTATTTTCACCTCTCGATTTTGGGAAAGTTTCCAAAATGCTATGGGAACCCGTCTCTCCTTTAGCACCGCTTTTCACCCTCAATCGAGTGGTCAAGTGGAACGCGTCAACCAGATTCTAGAAGACATGCTTCGAGCCTCTGTTATCTCATTCGGAATGGATTGGGAGAAGTGCCTTCCATTTGCTGAATTCGCTTACAACAACAGCTATCAATCTAGCTTGGGTAAAGCCCCTTTTGAAGTTCTCTATGGACGACGGTGTCGAACACCCCTTAACTGGTCAGAGACCGGGGAAAGACAATTCTTTGGCCCGGATATGATTCAGGAAGCAGAAGAACAAGGTCGCATCGTTCGTGAAAAGTTGAAAACAGCCCAATCTCGTCAAATGAGTCAATATGACCGAAAACATAAGGCTATGACTTTCGAGGTTGACGAGAAGGCTTACCTTCGGGTTACCCCTCTGAAGGGAACCCATCGTTTCGGTATCAAAGGCAAATTGGCTCCTCGTTACATTGGACCTTTTCGCATTCTCGCCAAACGAGGAGAAGTTGCCTACCAGTTGGAACTACCTCCGCACCTCTCCAGAGTCCACGATGTCTTCCACGTTTCTCAACTCAGGCGTTGCTTCTCGGATCCTATCCGTGGAGTGGACCACGAAACGCTTGATCTCCAAGATAATCTTACATATCGAGAGTACCCCATTCGTATCCTCGATCAGGCCGAGCGTACCACTCGACGTCATAATATCAAGTTTCTCAAAGTTCAATGGTCGCACCATTCTGAGGATGAAGCAACTTGGGAAAGGGAGGATCGTCTTCGACTTGAGTATCCCGCCTTCTTTCCGGAGGAACCCAAATCTCGGGACGAGATTCTTTTGAGTGGGGGTGAGTTGTCACATCCTAGTTAGCCATGCATTAGAGTGTTGCATCATGTTTACTCTTTCATCAGAAAACTGAAATGGGGATGACAGAACCCCCAGTCCCCTCTCAAACCAATTAGGGTTTACTAAAAACTTTTTCAATGAACCTGAAATGCCCTTCTAAAATGCCCATCATTTTTGTCTTGGTTCAGAACCTCTGCCAAAAGTGATGCACATTTTCCTAGGCCATCTTAGGGTTTTTGAATTAAATCATAAATATTTGAATCTGGGCATTCAAAATTATATAAAATATTTAAATGCTCAAATATCTCCAAACTAAAATGTTTCATGTTGGAAATAATCCAACTATGGACCAGGAGTAGTTTGGTGATTTTAGGAGTTGCCTAAGTATTTTATTTAGTTCAACAAAGTTGCAGAAGTATTAAAAAAACAGAAACAGAAAGAAATGGAAAGGCTTACCTGTCGCCCAGCACCCGGCCCACCTGCCGGCCCAGCCCAGCACCGCGCCAGCGAGCTGCTTGCCGGCCAGGCAGGCAGGCAGGTGCTCGACGGCGAGCACCGCATGGGTGCCACGCACCTGCTCGCCGCCTCGCCGCCTCCCTCGCCCGGCTAACGCCGTGAATCGGCCTCCCTCTCTCCCCCGAACCCCCCAGACACCCCCTCTCCTCGCCAGCTCCTCTCCCTCGCTCTCCCACGCCATGGCCGATGCCATCGCCGCCACCCCCTCGCCGTAGCCACGCCCTCCGTCAACCCCACGCCGTGCCGCCGTGTCC
>NW_021293237.1:14009-16107 GCF_002162155.2 Triticum dicoccoides
GAACCTTGCATATTATGAGAGAAAAGGCATTAGAATTACTCCAAAAAGCATTATTATGCATAAAAACATCATAAATAACAGTAAGGAAACATGATGCAAAATGGACGTATCATGTATTCGGAGTCTGAAAGCGTATTCTAACTCGAAGCGTTTTCTTTTATAGGTTTTATTTTATAAAACAGTACTTTGACTAAACTTTGACTGCCTCTAACTTTTTAAGCACAACTCCAAATGAATTGATTCTTTTTCTGCCATTCTTTATTTTTCATCTAGTTTATTTTAGTATTTATTTCAAAAATTTCCAAACAACTTTTATGTACTGTTTTGGAATTATGTGGTAATTTCATTATTTCAAAAATAGGAAAATGGAGGGATGATTATTTTTACAAAATTTTGGAGTGCACCCAACTCTTCTATATGATCAAGGCAAGCATCTTGGATATCGGATATGTTGAATGTTTGATAGATTGCTTGCTAGAATATTTGAATCATGGTTATGATTATTTTGGATGAAACTTGCATATTGCTATTTATACATGCATACGCAATGGAAAACGATTCAAAACTAGCTAATGATGGTCAGCAAACGGTGCCATGGCAGCGAAAACATGTCTCATGGCAGAAAAATGCTGCCACGGCAGCGTTTCAAAACAGTGTACCCCTCCTTCACAAACTGAAGGGCAGGGGTCCCAATGGGGGCTAAAACCCTCGGGTATGGGTCCTTGATATTATCTTCATTTAACTTGAAGTATGAGTGAGAATGGTTACTCTTGCATGTCACATATGCCTATGTTGGTCTGGACTAATTAATCTGCAGGAAGAATCAACCACGAGAAAAGTGACTGTAAGATAGAAATCTTTTTGAGATAAGAATGGTCAGTGAGGGCATGTTGGAACATGCCAGTTGGTGACCCTGTTGGGGCTACCAAGGAGATATATTGTGCTGAACATTGCAGGAAAACTTAAACCTCCTGAGTCGATCGTAGATCGAGTCATTTCTGGTAACCCCCATACTTGTTTAGTGGTGCCACTTGTCCCTGCCACAGGTAGGGTACAGTTTAGTAAGTTGAGAAGCCCTTTCCGTGCACACACCATACTGAGAGGCCATGGTGAAAGATACTAGAGTCCTCTGGTAGGCATGTCACCTTGTCAAGGGGCATGGGTGTTTCCAGGTGAGGCTGAGAGGGGGGCACCCCCTTAGTTTGTGCGTGGTATAAATTATGATCCCATGCAAGGTTGTAACCTCTCTGTCATAGAGTTTTCCTTGAGCGATGCTTTGGGTAATTCCTGGCATCAGGAAAGTTAAACTGGTGTGTGTCAGGTGTATTTTCAACCCAAAGACTGTAATGGGAATTAGTCAGCGTATCGGTGTTGGCTTAAGAAATCCTTTACTTGTGGGTAAAGAGTACAACCTCTGCAGAGTATAAGACCTATTCGAATAGTCATGTCCGCGGTTAAGGACTATAGTCTGGGTTGGTTAAGTGTCGAGAGGAAATAATTAAATTAAGCATGATTCATTTTTGCACGATAATTATTATCACCACTAATGCTATCATGGATATCTTTGTTATCATGAACATTGTTGCTATAGATATTGGTGTTATTTGGACTAACCTGTTTCTCCCATTTGAAATTTACCGGGTGTCACATGGGATAGCCAGACTACCCGTGCACTCAATTTTATTTTATTTTCTGAGTATCACTTCGGATGGCTAGACCACCTGGATACTCAGCTTATTTTCAAGACCTCTCGAGGTTTCACTTTTAGACACCCGTTTGGCATTTTCCTTGGAATCCCTCGGGCGTCCAACGCCCGATGTTCCATTTTATTTTCTTGGTTTATTACTAATATAAATTATCTATTCATCCGCACTGTGTTAATAATCATCATGCCATGCTTTCGTTTTAGTCAGCATATGCATATAAATTTAACCCACCATGAATATATGCATTCGGTATATCTTTTGTTCATGATGTGTATGAGTACATTCAAACATACTCATAGGCTTGTCCCTGGCTATTGTCTTGCCCAGATCACGACTTGGAGAGGAGCACTACGAAGACACCCCCGCAATCTAGGAATCGAAGATAGCAGCCA
>NW_021293237.1:17022-18198 GCF_002162155.2 Triticum dicoccoides
TATCAAGCAGTAGGGAATCTATATGATGCTGAGAGAAACCAGTATGCAACTGATTTGGGTGGTCCATCTTATTTTGCAGAGGCAGTATTAAAAGGACCAAGATTGGAAATACCACTATTTAGTGGAGATGATCCCATTGGGTGGCTCATAGCTTGTGAAATTATTTATGACATGTCTGGAACTCCTTATGAACAGTGGGTTAATTTGGCCACGGGACATTTTCAAGGCAGAGCTACTAATTGGTTGAAAAACATATGTATTCCTTGGCAGATGGTGACTTGGCAACAGTTTTGCCAAATGATAGCTGACGGGTTTTCAAAAGCTAGTGTTCATGAAGCTGTGGAACTTTTGAAAAACATACAAAAAACTCCTATAGTACAGCAATACATTGACAACTTTGAACAATGTGTGTCCTGAAAGAAACCATCCCTGTCTTCAAGAAAATTTTGTGCTGAGTTGTTTTATTGGTGGTTTGAGAAGGGACATTAAGCATGAGGTTTGTGGACAAAAATCTACTGGGATAATTGAAGCATATTGGTATGCTAAAGTATATGAGAAAGCTGCGGCTGCCAGAAAATTCCAGATTCCACCAGTTTACAAACCTAGAAACTACCCTTCTTCCTACAAAAATCCTTCAAATTCGTTACAAGTGCAAGTTCCAACCCAGGAAAAATATAATCTTCCCTTTTCTAAAGATGCTAGAGCATGCTGGTACTGCAGAGAACCATGGACAAGGCAACACAAGTGTAAAATTGGCAAAACATTGCACATTTTACAAGAATTCGATGAGGATGAGGATAGTGACAATACAGAAGATAGCACTAGACCTGAACAAGCTTATCATACAGCTCCAAACACTCCAGACAAAGAGAAAAACAGTGATAACACTGTAGACAAACCTGCACAAGCAATGCACATATCAGAAAATGTAGCAGAGGGAACTCCAGGTCCAAATACTTTCTCCTTGATCGTAGAAATTGTAGGAAGGAAGGCCACATCACTCTTTGACAGTGGTTCTTCAGACACTTTTATAAGCACATAATTTGCTATTAAAAGTATCTACCACCAACAACCAATGCAACCCAGAAAAGTCACTGTTGCTGGAGGAGGCAAACTCATGTCCTTATCCAAAGCACCACCTGTAGATTTGAAAGTGCAGGGTCACACTTTCTATAG
>NW_021293237.1:20454-20959 GCF_002162155.2 Triticum dicoccoides
AAGCTAAGATCTAAGTTCTATGGGCCTTACAGGATTCTGAAGAAGATTGGAGAAGTCTCTTACAAATTAGATCTTCCAGAGGGCAACAATATACATCCAATGTTTCATATCAGTCAACTGAGAAGCACATAGGCCATCGAGCTGTTCCATTACCACACGTCTCACTAGTGACTCCAGAAGGATATGTCAAGACCATTCCAGTGGCAGTTTTAGACCGAAGAGTCATACAGAGGAACAAAACACCAATGGGTCAATGTCTAGTAGAGTGGGAAAGCTTGGCACCCGATGATGCAACTTGGGAAGATGTAGCCTTCCTACACAAGACATTCACTGGTCATAAACTTCTTCGCCTCAAGGACAAGGCGGTCATCATGGCGGCAACATTGTCAGGACCTGAACCAAGAGCTTACTGAAGATGGTGCAGACATCCCAGAAGTTCAGTTATCCAACGGTGCAAATGAGAAGAAAACGCCCAAGACAAGTTCAGCGGCTCAGATTTTTTTTT
>NW_021293237.1:21442-36846 GCF_002162155.2 Triticum dicoccoides
TTTTTTTTTGAGGTGTAACTAGGGATTTATTCAAAATTCAAAGAGTTTGGAATACAAATAATGTCTGGGACAGTCCCTAGCCACACATCGCAGCCCACGTCAAGAGTCGACGCGGCCTTAGCTAAACTATGAACCTCGCTAATACATTCCCTTGGTTCATGACAAAAGACACCATGCTCAAAATTCCTTCTGCGAATAGCTATTTCATGCAGAATTGGCGCATAAACTACAGCTGTGACTCGGCTCATATTGGTGATTACTTCGGCACAATCAGAAGTCGCTGAACATGTAAGTCCTGGCCCAAGGCCAAAGCCTCATTGCATGCCCACGCCTCCAAGCTGGCTGGATCAGAGAGTCCATCTAACACAATAGCTGATGCTCCAAGGAAGGTTCCATTGCAGTCTCTGCAAATCACTGCTGCTACACCTTTGTTTCCACTGCGAGATAAACCTCCGTCCACATTTATTTTCACTTCTGTTTCTGTCGGTGGAAGCCACCCCCGGCGCACCCGGCGCGGCGGCTCTCCTGTGCTAGCTTTTGGTAAAGAAGCAGTAGTGATCTCCAGGTCCTGCAGGTAGCGATTTATGAAACTCATCGTAGATAAGGGACTCTGAAACTCACTGTCATGGATGGCTTTTCTCCTAGCCCACCAGATAGACCACATTGTGATTAGCACACAGGCTAGGTCATGTCGAGGTAGCATGTCAAACAGCCAAAAGAGCCACTGTCTTGCGTCTTCAGATTGATTTGATATCACATGCTCAAGAATTCCTTCATCTCCCAAAGCCCATACACACCGAGCCATCCGGCAATTGAGAATAGAATGATGCCAGTTATCTTCTGTCGCCGAGCATATCGCACATACTGGAGATGTAGCCATCTTCCGCTCATGTCTGGTCGATCCTGTCGGCAGAGACGTGTGGGCCAAACGCCACACAAAAACCCAAACATTTGATGGCACCTCTGTTTTCCACAATCTTGACCAGTCATTCTTCGTCGCCGTTTGGTTCGAGTTAATTGTTCGATTTTCCAACTAGTCTTCCCACTGAAATTTGATTCCGGAGATCATTCTGTAAGTATATCGAACTGAGAATAAGCCTCTGCGATCATAGTGCCACGCCCAGAAATCTTCATGCACTCGCGTATTGAGAGGAATATTCAGAATGACATCTATGTCTGGTGCAATGAAGTGTTCCTCTAGTACTTGCCTATTCCATGTCCTGGTTGACTGATTAATCAGATCAGACACCAATAGAGGCGGGTTAGCTGATAGAGAACAGATCGGTCGCATCTTGAAATCCCTCGGTAGCCAGTTGTGCTGCCAAATTTGAGTGTCCTCCCCCGTACCTATACTCTTAATCAAGCCCAGGGACAGAACTTCTCTTCCTTCCCTAATTGTGCGCCAAACCTGAGATGGGTTTGATCCAAGTGGCGCATCCAAGAACTCTCCATCCGGGAAGTACCTTGATTTCAAAACACGGGCACTCAATGAACTCGGTTCTTGTAATATCCTCGAAGCTTGTCTAGCTAGTAAAGCCAAGTTAAACAGCTCAATATCGCGGAAACCCATTCCACCCATATACTTTGGCTTTGTCATAGTATTCCAGGAGACCCAGGCTGTCTTCCTTTCACCCCTCTTACTACCCCACCAAAATTTCCTTAGAAGCCCATTGATATGATTGCAAAGCCCACGAGGAAGCTTGAAGCATGACATCGAATATGTTGGTATTGATTGGGCAACTGATCTGATTAGGACCTCCTTTCCTCCTGCAGAGAGGCACTTCTCCATCCACCCTTGCACATGTTTCCAAATCCTATCTTTCAAATATCAAAAGCATCCCTCCTTGGATTTGCCAACATCGGTTGGAAGACCCAGGTATTTCTCCGAAAGGGATTCAGTTTGAACTGCTAGGGTCTCCTTAATTTCACCTCTCAAGCTGTCCGGAACTCCCTTACTGAAATAAATAGAGCTCCTGTCAGCATTAATTCTTTGACTGGAGGCGTTGCAATAAACCTGCAGCAAGTCGCGAACTCTCCTTGCTTCGTCGTTTGATGCCTCAAAGAACAGTAAACTGTCGTCTGCGAATAGAAGATGATTGACCTCCGGGGCCGTCGGTGCCACATTGATACCGCGGATGCCATGTTTCAACAAACAAGATAGACCCTCTGCTGCAATGACGAACAAATAGGGGGATATTGGATCCCCTTGCCTGACGCCACAAGAAGGCCTGAAATCATCCAACACACCTCCATTAAAAAGCACCGAAAAAGACACCGACGTCACGCACCTCATAATAGTATCAATAAACCTCGGGCTAATACCCAACTTCATCATGACCGCCTTCAAGTATGGCCACTCCACTCGATCATACGCTTACATCATATCCAGCTTAAGCGCACAAAACCAGTTACTCTTCACTCTTCTTGTTTTCATATAGTGTAAACTCTCATAGGCAGTGATAAAATTATCCGTGATGAGACGTCCAGGAACGAACGCTGACTTCTCTTCTAAAATCACCTCTGGAAGAATCATTTTCATCCTATTGGCTAAGACCTTTGATGCAATCTTGTAGATTACATTGCAAAGGCTTATTGGCCGAAATTGTCCTAATATTTTGGACTAGCAACTTTCGGAATCATAACAATGAACGTACGATTGATATCCTTCGGTGAGTCAACTCCTTCAAGCACTCTTATGATCATACCCGTGATCTCTTCTCCACACAAATCCCAATGCCTCTAAAAGAAGTGCGCCGGGAATCCATCAGGTCCTGGAGCTTTTGTTGGGAATATTTGGAATAACGCTTCTTTGACCTCCTCTTTGCTATAAGGCTTATTCAGGCGTGCATTCATCTCAGCATCTACCCTTGATGGTATATGGGAGAGCACTTCCTCCATACCAATTGTACCTTCCGAAGTATAGAGATTAGAGTAAAACTCAGTAGCCATGTGTGCCAGCTCCTCCGGATCAGTGTTGATTGTACCATCGTTTTTTTGTAACTGAGTTATCTTGTTTTTTGCTCTGCGGGCACTTGCTTTTTCTGAAAAAATTCAGTATTCTTGTCCCCTTCAGCGAGCCATTTTATACGTGATCTCTGCCTCATCATGATCTCCTCCGCCAGAGAAACTTCAATCATACGGTCTTGGACTCGCTTCTCCAACTCACTTGGGCCTACCCGACCCGGGACTGCCCGTAGGGTAGCTAGCTGATGTCGCAACGAATGAAGCTCATGTCGGACTAATCCAAAAGACCTGCGTCCCCACTGAGGCAGCGCTACAGAAACTGAACTAAGCTTGGCTGCTAGGTCCGAAACTGAAAGGGCGGGTTGATTACGGTTCCAGGCTTCCTCCACTACTTGATGAAAATCTTCCTTTTTTTCGCACATACACTCATATCGAAAGGGTTTTTTAAGAGTGTGCCTCATACTTGTTGTCTCCAGCTCTGTATTAAGCAGAATAGGGCAGTGATCTGGTTTGGCTGTGGTTAGGTGCTCAAGCGATGTAAAAGGGAAGAGCGCCGACCAACTGGGACTAGCCAGCGCACGATCCAGTCGCACCCTACAAAACTCGCCTCCCCTGACTCTCTTTTCCCACGTCCAATCAAGCCCTTTGTAACCTAAGTCAGCAAGCTCACAAACATCCACAGCCTCTCTGAAGCCTGCAATCTGACCACTATCTCGGGTGTTAGTACCCATGTGCTCCTCCGGACGCAACACCTCGTTAAAATCCCCAATGCACACCCAAGGAAGTGTACTCTCCCCTCATAATCTCTTCATCATCTCCCATGTGTTATGCCTCAGACTTCTGTTAGCTTCACCATAAAAGCATGATAAACGCCAAGCATCAGCACCTGGTTGTGTAATCCATGAGTTTATGTGATACTGCGAAAAGTTCTTTATTGCGAGATTAACATGATCTTTCCAATAAATACATAAACCACCACTACGACCATTGCTTGGAACTGCAAAACATCCTGAAAAACCTAAAGAAACATCCAATCCCTCCACTCGGACCTTCGCAAGTTGAGTTTCAAAAATGCAAAGGACCGACGGCGCACACGCCTCTACGAGATCGCGGAGCTCCCTAACTGTCGTGGGGTCGCCAATCCCACGACAGTTCCAGCACAATGTCCTCATCAGGCTCGGCGGCCCTCCTCAAGGGAGGCCGCCTCTCTTGTTTGATCCACTAAAGCACCTTCTTCTCCATCCTGATGCCTCCTCTTCACAATTGGGTCCTTCCCCGGGGTGGAGATCACATCACTTGTGCTTGCCGCTTGAGGTCCCCCTTCGATCATCATGACAGTACCGACTACCCATCCAGCCAAATGAGTGAGCTGTTGCCCCCGGACGTTTAGGGTTCCATCTGCCTCAACTAGCCTCTTCCTCGCTCCCCTTTCCCCTAAACCGCCTACACCGTCTCCCTGAACCTCCAGATCCATATGTTGCATTCCAGCGGGCTGCACCCCTACTCTGGGGTCCCCTCTTCCCCTTCCACCCATCTGTCCTCTCCCTCCTCTACCTCCTCGGTCCCCCCTGCCTGCATCCCAACCTCTTCCCCTACTACCTCCCTCTCCTCTGCCTCGACCTCGTACACCTTTTGTTGTAGGCACTTCAGGCTCCCACAGCAGCCATTCACCCCACTCAAAGGAGTTTGGATCATGAATCCCATCACCACACTCATCTGCAACATGCCCCATCTTGCCAGAAGCAAAGCAAAAATCCGGTAGCTTCTCGTAATAAATAATGTATCTTTTATACTCCTTCAAGGTTATTGGAACAAAACGGACAAGTGGAATATTGACATCCACATAAACCCTCACCCGGAGGGTACTAGCTGGGTTGATTCTCCCCTCATTCATTATCACGGTGAAAGGTGGGTCACCTACTTTAGCTGCAACCTTCTCCGCTAACTCTTTCCTTCTTGTGAGACCATCCGGCAGCCCCTTCACCCTCGCCCATACCGGAATTTTATTGAGTCTATAACCTTTGACGTCTGAAAAACCATCATACTCCTGGATCACCACCGGTGCCCTCCTAAACAGCCATGGCCCTCCATCCATAATCCTCCTCCAATCACCTAGACAATGGCATTGCACCATAAACAAATTGGGTCCCTTGATGTTGAACGTCACCCCTTGAGCCGCCGACCATGCATTACGCATCTGAGACAAGAGCGCAAGCCAACGTACATCCTTAATCAGATCGTCAACTTCCGCTGAGAAATCCAGCTCTTCCTCCTCCCTTCCATGGAGCTTCATCCCTGCAAATTGGTCCTCCAAATCAGGTTCAGGTCCATGATAATCTCCAAACTCCTCATTATCTCCTGCGAATTGGTTCCGCACGTCCTGCGAACTGTGAACAAACACATCCCACCTCCTGTGCTCATCCATAGCCCCCTCATTTGTTCCTCCCGACCCGCTCGGCCTTCCTGCTGCTGCCAGGGCTTCCCCCGTCGCCATCTCTTCCTCCTTGCCCCCTAGCACCTGTTGCGTTGGATCCGCCATGCACACCTCATCGTGTGACAGGAGAAGGTAGATCTCACCCGCCGCCGGATCAATCCGGTCCTCCGGTGAGATTTTACGTGGACTCCAGTGCGGCGGCGCCAGAGGATAGGTGGAACCCTAGGAACCCTAGGGGAAAGTACTTGGCCTTTCAACGGCTCAGATGGACTCCTCACCACTTCACCTGGGTTTAAAACCCCAGTTACTGTTTTCTAGCCGTTAAACACTGTTTATCGTCTTACCGCGGTGAGCTGAACTGTAGCTTAAAGCAGCTGCGGAGGCGTGAGTCGGGCAAGTTGTAATATCAAATATTCCATTAGCTAGATAGAACCCTAGATACCGTACTGCAAGACGAGGTCTCTGCCTTGCGATCTACCAGATTTTATCTTCAATAACTATGAAATTTCCCTGTTCTTGAGTAATTCGAGTGGATCCATCAAATTCTCCAGCCGTTTTGTCACATCCCTAGTTCTGGTATGACCTAGGCTAGCTAGTCATTTGTGCATCATGTTTAAATTCCATTTAAATTTGAAATGGAGATTTGTGAAACCCTCAGAATCATTTTTGGAAATGACCCAAATAAAAATTGCTCCAAAAAGGTCCAAGAAAATGCTCATGTTGCTCTCTGAAAATATTGGACAGAGATAAAAATCAAACCAATATTTTTAGGAGCCCATAAGTATTTATTTTGGGCATTTGGATTAATCCGATAATTATTTGCATTGGATATATATATGTCATATATATAATATATGTCCAAAAATTATGCCATTTATAAAGGAGCTCTGGAATAATACCACTAGTTCCTACAAAAATTGGCATAAGTAAATAAGATGATTTAGTATTATTATTAAATAAAAAAATGTTAGAAAAATAGAAAAGAAAAAGAAATGGAAAACCTACCTGGCCTTACCTGCAGCCCTGTGCAGCCCAGCTGCATAGCAGGCCGGCCCAGCTAGCAGGCGGCCCAGCCCGCCTCCTCCTCTGTCGTCTTCTCCCCCACGCCAAGCATCTGCATGCCCGCGCCACAGCCGGCCGCGGCCACGCGCCCGGCCACCTCCTGCCTCCCTGCCTGCTCCGCGACTCCCTGGACATCGCCACGCATGCCCCGCACCTCTCTCCCTCTCTCTCATTCCTCCCCTTCCCCTGGTCTCTCTCCCACGCGACCGCCCGAACGCGCCGTCGCCGCCGCACGCCATTGCCGCGGCCACCACCTCCCCCTCGCCCTCTCTTCGAGTCCGGAAGCTCCGCCACGTCGTCCACCTCCTCTCCGCCAAGCCGTGCCTCGCCGGACGCCCCGTCGAGCCGTCGCCGTCGCCTTCTTCACCTCCGGCCGCCGTAGATCCCCATCGCCGCCCCGCCGTCTCCAGTGCGTCCCCGAGCTCACCATCAAGCCCGTCGAGCCCGCGGTGAGCTCCGCCACCGTTCCCCTCTCTTCTTTTAGCTGCCCGCACGCCGTAGCCCTCCTCCCCACCACGGCCGAAGCCTCTCGCTGCCGTCCATGTCGCCGTCGTCGTCTCGGCCCGCCTCCGCCCAAACCGAGCACCCCCATCGTGCTCCCGGTGCCACGAGGGTGCCGCAGAGCCCCTCGGGTGGCCTCCCCATGCCCCGCAGCCCGTTCCCGCTCGAAGCCGAACTCCGGCCGCCGCCCCGAGCTTCGCTCCGGCGAGCTCCGGCCCCCTAGCTCCTCCCACCTGCTCCACCAGATGCGCGAGAGCCCGGGCTACACCCCGGTGCCCTTAGCCGCCGCCCCCGTGGCCTGTAACGCGGACGCCGCCGCGTCCTGAGGTCGCCGCAGACGACCTCGCCGGCCTGACGTGTGGGCCCGACCTGCCAGGTGATTAGCTTAAGCTAATCACCACTTAGTTAACCTTGAGACACTGACAGTGGACCCAGCGCCACTAATCTAAGTTAGATTAGAATTAACCCCCCTGTTAACTAACTGTGACACTGACGTGTGGACCCCACACGTCAGGTTTGACCCTGGTCAGCCCCGGTTGACCTTCTAACATCGTGCTGACGTCATGCTGGCGCAATAATATATTTTCTGGAATTAAAATAAATCAGGAAATTCCAGAAAATGTTCAAAACTTCAAAAATTCATATCAATTCAACCGTAGCTCAGTTCGAAATAAATTATATATGAAAAATTATCAGAAAAATGCAATCTATCCATCTGTACCAGTTTCATGCATGATAAAACAACTTATACTTGCTGTATAGGTGAAAACACATGAATGGCATTTATAAGAGCTTATTTTGGAGTTGCATTTGAACCTTTGGTTCAAATGGACTTCATTCAAATTGAATACTAGTTGCATTAGCCCAAACAACATCACATCTACATGCCATGTTCATGCATCATATTGTTGCATATGATTGTGTATTGATTGCCGGCACTGTTCCTTCTCGATAGGTCCTGCTCCGGAGACGTTCCATAGTACCTGTCTGTGAAGCAGTGCCTCCCTTGTTGATTTACCAGGCAAGCAAACCCCCTTGTTCATTCCGATACAACCCTACTCTCTCGCTCCTGCTCTCAGTTATTGCATTAGGACAACAACGATTCGTCTGCTACTTTATGTTGCGGTAGTTGAACCCATTCCTTTGCATGACCTGTCATTGCCATAGTAAATAGTTGAAACCCACTAGCATGTGTAGGAGTTGATTGAAGCCATTGTTGTGTTCCTACCATGCTATGCCTGCTATTGCTTAGAGTGTGTCAAGTCTGATTCATTGGGAATGAATTGGAGTGCAGTGTTCTATGTTTTGATGCTGAGAGTGAATTGTGTGAACACGATTTGGTAAAGGTAGCGGTGAGAGGCCATGTAGGAGTACATGGTGGGTTGTCTCACTGGAACCGTCCTTAAACACTGAGTTCTGTGTATGTTGTCCAATGACTAGCTACTACCACACATTGGAATGCTTAAGTGCCCCTCTCGACTTATTAACCGACTTGATCTTTCTCCAGGAGTCGCAACTAGTTTCTGGTGTTTGTAGGTAGTGCTATTTTTCTACCAAGTGGCACCCGGCAGGGTGGGCTGGGATAGACTAGGCACACATGGCCTGGTGTACCGAGTGGCACCCGGATGGTGGGCTCGGGAACCCTGCACACATCGTTTGGGGCCGTGAGCGAAACCCCGGCCGGATCTCCTTGCGGATGGAACCCGAATAGGCGGTAAACCTAGACTAGAGTCTTGTGTGGTTAGTCAGGTCGTGGCCGACACCCTCGCCAGGCTTCCGCTTGAAGGTTGCCGAGATACATGACGTGTACATGGCGGTAAGTGGCGAGAGCGTGTGTGAAGAAGTACACCCCTGTAGGGTTAACATGATCTATTCGAATAGCCGGGTCCGCGGTTATGGACTTCTTGGATGCTTACATGGTACATAGACAACTTAAAGTGGATACTCTAAAATGCACAAGACAAGTGTGAGTGCTATGGATGGCCTTCTCGTAGGGAGATGGGGATGAATCCATGGTAGTGTATTGTGTGGTGATTAGTGGACTCGTCTATGTTGTCTCACCTCAAGAGTTTCTTGTAGTCGTAGAACAGGATAGCCACAGAGTCAAAGCTGGCTTGCTGGAACTAAACCCCACATTACCCTCTTGATACAAATGTATGTATGATAGGATCTGATGTAAGTCTTGCTGAGTACCTTTGTACTCATGTTGCTTTATTTATGTTTTTGCAGCGGAGACTTCGGTCTTTCTAGTGTTCTCGTGGACTTCGACGAGTAGCTTGTACCTCAGCTACGATCTTGATCGGATGTTGTAGATAGTCAGGCTCTTCAGCCTTTTTCATTTGTAGATGTCTGTACCCAGACATGTAATGCTTCCGCTTGTTGCTTGTATGCTCTGTATGACGGGTCCTATGACCCCTGTTTGCAATAAATGCTATGTTGGCTCTTTGAGCCTTATCTATATGAGTTGTTGAGTTATGTTGTGATGCCATGTTGTACAACACATACTTACATGTTATGCGTACGTGTAATGTGTATTGCTATGTGTGGGATCTGACTATCTAGTTGTTTATCCTTAGTAGCCTCTCTTACCGGGAAATGTCTCCTAGTGTTTCCACTGAGCCATGGTAGCGTGCTACTGCTCCGGAACACTTAGGCTGGCCGGCATGTGTCCTTCTTCGTTCCTGTGTCTGTCCCTTCGGGGAAATGTCACGCGATGAACACCGGAGTCCTGTTAGCCCGCTACAGCCCGGTTCACCGGAATCCTGTTAGCCCAGTGCTACAGCCTGGATTCACTCGCTGATGACCGACACGTTCGATGCTGGGTCATGGATGCCTGTCCCTGTAAGTTAGTGCCACTTTGGATTTACGACTAGCCATGTCAGCCTGGGTTCTTTGTCATATGGATGCTAGCGACATTATCATATACGTGTGCCAAAAGGCGCAAACGGTCCCGGGCATGGTAAGGCGACACCCGTGGGAATACCGTGCGTGAGGCCGCAAAGTGATATGAAGTGTTACATGCTAGATCGGTGTGGCATAGAATCGGGGTCCTGACAGCTTTGGTATCAGAGCCTGACTGCCTGTAGGATTACCAAGCCAAACTGGTCGAAGTTGAGTCTAGAAATTCTTTAGTTATATAAGGGAATTGATTGTGGGAAGGAACGTAAGGCTCTTTTTACTCCTTTTATCTCATGGCCTTCTGATTTGAGTCATACTATCTTTCCTATGGGGTTAAGGAACTAGGCTTTCTCTTCCGTCTATCAGGATCACGTGTTACTACTCTGTAGTCCCATAGGATTGGTTGATCAGAGTCATACCCCAGTTTTGAGTATTTCCGGTGTAGTCTGTTTAGTACTATCCCAGAACCTTGAGTGGTGATGATGAGTATGTTACTACCCCATTTTTGGCTGGATGTCCCATTTTGAGCATTTTACTGCCGCTATGCTGCCGGAATTTCCCTAGGAGTTCGAGAGATACTAATTTCCTTATCCTACATTCTAGCCTATGATTGGTGTTGATTTCGTCCCTGGTTTCGTTTCTCAGGATGTCATCAAGTTCTGTTGCTCGTAGCCAGAACCACGAAGATGGTAGGGATGAGAATCCTCCCGACCCGCCTTCGTTGACAGAGTTCATGCTAGAGATGGAGAGGAACAAGCGTGAGTCTAACCGCTTGTTGGCATGTATCGAGGAGAACACCGCACATCAGTTCAAAGGGTCTACAACCATTCATGACTTCATTCGCTTGCACCCACCTACCTTTCATCATTCCATCGAGCCACTCGATGCAGATGACTGGGTCCGTAGCATCACTCATAAGCTGCGTTCCGCGAACGTAGCTGAAGATGACAAGGTCACCTATGCCACGTACCACCTGGAAGGTCCTGCTAGTCTTTGTTGGCAGAACTATGAGACTATGCTTCCAGCTGGCCAGATTCCTACCTGGAGAGATTTCACTGAGGCTTTTCGCGAGCATCACATTCCTGAAGCCCTCATCGATCGCAAGAGAGAAGAGTTCTGTAGTTTCACCCAGGGCAACATGGCTGTTGATGCTTACAGTAGAGAGTTTGAGAACCTCGCCCGCTATGCCACAGAAGAAGTGTCCACGGACGCCAAGAAGCAGGCTAGGTTTCGGAAGGGTCTCAACCCCAAGTTGCGTCGTGATCTCCACCTACATCATTGTGATACATTCCAAGCTCTTGTGAACAAATCCATCAATGCAGAAACAGCTCAGCTCACTTACGAGGAGTCTCGTAAGCACGCCCGTGATTTGGGATCTTCCTCCGGTTCTGGTTCTCAGAAGCGCCGGATTTGGGTTCCAAACTCCGCTCTTCCTTCCGGATATTCACCGAGGCCATCCCATGTGGTGCCTTCCCCAGCTCAGTCGTATGTTCCACCCAGGCCTATTGATAGACCGCTTGTCAGTGCGGGTCCACGTCCAACCTCAGGGACTTGCTTCACATGCGGGAAGCTAGGGCACTATGCTCGTGACTGCTCTCAGACTAGTTATGCTCCACCCCAGCCCGAGAAGACTGTTGGTTGTGTTAAGCCATCAAGCAAGACGATCAGTGCCAAGCCAGCCCCCACCGAACGTGGACGTGTGCATCACGTCTCAGCTAAAGACGCTCATGATGATCCGGATGTCGTTCTTGGTACAGTCCTTGTCAATTGTCATCCAGCATCGGTTCTGTTCGATACTGGAGCATCTCACTCCTTCATTTCTGAAGGCTATGCTCGTTTGCACGACATATCATTTTGTGATATGCCAACTCCGCTTGAAATCCAAACCCCAGGGTCTAGATGGCAGACCACCAGAATCAGCCATGGTAATGAAATCCTTGTTGATAGACTTGTATTCCTTGCATCACTTGTAGCCCTCAAGTCCTCAGATATTAACATCATCTTGGGTATGGACTGGATGACAGCTCATCATGCCAAGATTGATTGTTACACAAGATCTGTTCAGCTCACACACCCATCTGGCAAGATAGTCACTGTCTCCACTAGAGTTGCAAAGCGTCAGCTCTATTCTCTTAATGCCAGCCCTCTCCCAGACCTTGAAGATATTCCGGTAGTCCATGACTTTCCGGATGTCTTTCCAGAGGAACTGCCAGGTGTTCCACCTGACAGAGATGTAGAGTTCGTCATAGATCTTATCCCAGGAACTACTCCAATCTCCAGAAGACCTTACAAGATGGCAGCCTTAGAACTAGCCGAGCTTAAGAAACAACTTGATGAGTCCTTGCAAAAGGGTTTCATCCGTCCTAGTTCTTCTCCTTGGGCTTGCCCCGTCCTCTTCGTCAAGAAGAAGGATGGTACGGACCGGATGGTTGTAGATTATCGTCCCATTAATTTGGTCACGATAAAGAACAAGTATCCGCTCCCCAGGATCAACGACCTGTATGACCAGCTCGCTGGATCCTCAGTCTTCTCCAAGATGGATTTGAGGTTAGGCTACCACCAAATCAAGATCAGAAAAGGGGACATCCCTAAAACGGCTTTTGTCACTCATTATGGCCAGTACGAGTACACCATCATGTCCTTCGGTCTAACCAACGCTCCAGCTACATTCTCCCGCTTGACGAACTCGATCTTCATGGAGTACTTAGATAAGTTCGTCGTGCTTTACCTTGATGATATTCTTATTTACTCGAAGAATGAGGAAGAGCATGCCGAACATCTTAGACTTGTATTAGAAAAACTCAGAGAGCACCACCTTTATGCCAAGTTCTCCAAGTGTGAATTTTGGTTGCCAGAGTGACCTACCTAGGCCACGTAATCTCTGGCAAGGGCATTGCTGTCAATCCCGAGAGAGTTAAGGCCGTTCTCGATTGGACTCCTCCAACCATTAAACAAGTTAGGAGCTTCCTTGGTCTAGCCAGCTATTGTCGCCGCTTTGTTGAAAACTTCTCCAAAGTAGCCAAACCCCTCACGGAACTTCTCAAGAAAGATAAAAGGTTTGAGTGGTCCCCACAGTGTGAGTACAGTTTTCAGGAACTGAAAAGGCGCCTGACTTTTGCTCCCATACTTGTGCCACCGGATTTCACAAAGGACTTTGTTATCTATTGTGATGCCTCACGACAGGGACTAGGTTGCATTCTTATGCAGGATCGTCATGTGATTGCCTATGCATCTCGACAGTTGCATCCACATGAGGAGAATTATCCTACACATGATCTAGAGCTTGCAGCCGTAGTCTATGCACTCAAGACCTGGCGACATTACCTCCTTGGTAAACGTTGCGAGATTTACACAGATCACCAGAGTCTCAGGTATATCTTCACACAACCGGATCTGAACCTTAGGCAAAGACGTTGGTTGGAGTTAATCACAGATTATGATCTAGGGATTACCTACACCCCGGGCAAAGCCAATGTCATGGCTGATGCCCTAAGTCGTAAATCCTATTGCAACAATCTCATGTTGCAACAAGGCCAACCACTTCTCCATGAGGAATTCTGTAAGCTCAACCTTCACATTGCTCCTCACGGATTCCTTTCTACCTTGGTGGCGAAACCTACCCTCGAGGATTAGATCATTACTGACCAGAAGTTTGATAGGGGTGTTATCCGCATCAAGAGAAACATTAAGAAGGGAGTTGGTGGATGTTTCTCTATGGACGATCGAGGTGTTGTCTTCTTTGAGAATCGTTTGGTGGTTCCCAAGAATCAACATCTGCGACAATTGATTCTTAAGGAGGCGCATGAATCTCCTCTCATGATTCATCCCGGTAGTACTAAGATGTATCAGGACCTATGCCAGAGGTTCTGGTGGACTAGGATGAAGACAGAAATTGCTGATTTCATTGCTAAATGTGACGTTTGCCGTCGCATTAAGGCAGAGCATCAGAGACCTACTGGCACCCTTCAGCCTTTAGCTATTCCTGAATGGAAATGGGATAAAGTTTGTATGGACTTCATCACCGGCTTTCCCAGGACCAAGAGAGGGAATAACGCTATCTTCGTAGTCGTTGATCGTCTTTCCAAAGTGGCTCACTTCCTTCCTGTTCAAGAGAGTATCACTGCTAGTCAGCTCGCTGACTTATACATTTCTCGAATAGTGTCACTTCATGGTGTTCCACTAGAGATTAATTTAGACCGTGGTAGTCTTTTCACTTCTCATTTCTGGGAGAGTTTCCAAACTGCCATGGGAACCCATCTTTCTTTCAGTACTGCTTTCCACCCTCAGTCAAGTGGTCAGGTGGAAAGGGTCAATCAAATTCTCGAAGACATGCTTAGAGCTTGCGTTATCTCATTCGGTATGGATTGGGAGAAATGTCTTCCTTTTGCCGAGTTTGCTTATAACAATAGCTATCAATCCAGTCTCAAGAAAGCTCCTTTTGAGGTTCTCTATGGACGAAGATGTTGAACACCTTTGAGCTGGTCAGAAACCGGTGAAAGACAATTCTTTGGACCGGACATGATCCAGGAGGCAGAAGAGCAAGTTCGCATCATTCGTGAGAATTTGAAAACAGCCCAGTCTCGTCAGAAGAGCCAGTATGATCGTCATCATAGGGATATGACCTATGAAATTGGCGACAAAGCTTATCTTCGGGTTACTCCCATGAAGGGTACCCATCGTTTCGGTATCAAGGGCAAGTTGGCTCCTTGTTACATTGGTCCCTTTCGCATTCTCGCTAAACGAGGAGAGGTTGCTGTCAGGACCCCGACTCAATGCCACACTGATCTAGCATGTAACACATCATATCACTTTGCGGCCTCACGCACGGTATTCCCACGGGTGCCACCTTATCTGGCCTGGGACCGTTTGCGCCTTTTGGCTCACGTATATGATAGTGCCGCTAGCATCCATATGACAAAGAACCCAGGCTGACATGGCTAGTTGTGAACCCAAAGTGGCACTAACTTACAGGGACAGGCATCCATGACCCAACATCGAACGTGTCGGTCATCAGCGAGTGAATCCAGGCTGTAGCATTGGGCTAGCAGGAATCCGGTGAACCGGGCTGTAGCGGGCTAACAGGACTCCGGTATTCATCGCGTGACATTTCCCCGAAGGGACAGACACAGGAACGAAGAAGGACACATGCCGGCCAACCTAAGTGTTCCGGAGCAGTAGCAAGCTACCATGGCTCAGTGGAAACTAGGAGACATTTCCCGGTAAGAGAGGCTACTAAGGATAAACAACTAGATAGTCAGATCCCACACATATCAAGCATTTCAATAACATACACACAATATGCTCGATATGCGCAAGTACAACATGGCATCACAACATGACTCTACAACTCAAGTATTTTATTCAATAGGCTCCGAGGAGCGAGATATTACAATCATGGGTCTCATGACCCAACATTCAGAGCAAACAAGTCAAACACAAGCGTAAGCTTAACATGTCTGAGTACAGACATCTACAAATGAAAAAGGCTAAGAAGCCTGACTATCTACCAGATCCTGCCGAGGGCACAAGATCGTAGCTGAGGTAA
>NW_021293238.1:0-1874 GCF_002162155.2 Triticum dicoccoides
GGGGGGTGGGGTGGGGTCGTGTAGAAGATGAACGAGGGAGAGGTGATGATGTGATGTAGTGCCTAAATATCACGTAGGTATGCAATGCGTGATTGAGTTCCTAAATTTGGTCCAGGTTTAATTGCTCAGCCAAATTACGGCAAGTACATGGGCCCTTCTTTTGGCAAACAATCAAATTAGAGCGCATCTTTCATATTTGGAAAGAATCAAATTAAAAGAGCAACAACATAATGCGGAAAATTGTGGAAGGGAAATGATCATGCAATAATATATGGAAGGTGAGAATCCTTCGTCAATTGAGACGCATGCAATATTTAAGACTGACCAATGAATGCTGTTAATGGGTTGTCGCAATCGAAAACTCTATCTGCACTAGTAGAATGCCCGTGCGTTGCCACGGGCTCTTGAAATATTTTAATGGAGTTATACAAAGATAATGCATGTTAAATTTCACACATAGATGGTTACCGTAGTAGCAAGGTCGCTCCGTTTGATCTGAGCACCAAGTGAATCCAATACTTGAATCTCTTGTTTTTTGGCATTGACGACTGCTAGATACCATTGGTACTCAGGAATGTTAATCGGAATGAATAACTGGTGTAAATATCGTACAAGAGTAGTCACACTTAGATATAAATAATAATAAATCATTATGCACATGGATTAATTAAAACAATACATTATTACATGCATGGATAATGAGACGAAATAAACAATATCTTGTTGTACATAAGTATTAAAATATTGTAAGATATGATGATATTTTGATGAGTCTGCGTCTTTTTCTCCGTCTTCTTTTACCTGACCAGATACAAACGTGCTAATAATATGTATCTTTTCACCCTCCCTGTCTCGTAGATAAATCATTTATCACCTGTAATTCCATATTTAGAATATATTTATGTTATTAGATATTATATGGTTTATATTACTAAGTACAAAGTTTATGCAATTGGCCTTACACCATCATGCAAAAACATATAATATTAAGGCATTTCAAATCATCATTTGATAACAAGACTTCTCCAATGTCCACATACTTGGTTTTCTTGAGGGCAACATGATTGATTCGATGATTGTAATATTTTTAGGGGTACAAACATAGTTCGTTGGCATGATACAAAAAACGAGCCAAATCAATATAAAAAATAAGCCAAATTAGTTGAATACAAAAGGCAATATGGTGAAGGAAAATTGATAGTACCATTAAAAAAATACTTTGTGTGATAACATTTAAATTGGCGTCCTTTTTCTTTTTACGAGATATATCACCGCTTCCACACCATTATGTTGTAAAAAACTCGGTGAATTTTGGCCCCTTCCAGCGACGTCGCTCCGAAACCCTTGTCGATGGACTCCTTTGAGCGTCTCCAAAATCCATATCTATGTCTCCTGTATTCTGAAAAAATAATAATAAAACTATCATCTTTTTGTATTATTTTTTGCAACATATATATAAAAAAGAATTAGCTATATGCACCCTTCTTGTGATGTTTCAGTCTGGTCCGTCGTTACATCATCCAAATCCATCACGTTTTGTTATCTCTGATGAACAAAGTGGAACACATAAAATATAAATGATATTTTATACTGCATTACATAAGCATCGTAAAATATATACTCGCTCTGTTCCTAAATATAAGTCTTTTTAGAGATTCTAATGCAGACCAAATACGAAGTAAAATGAGTGAATGTACCCTCTAAAATATATCTATATACATGCGTATGTAGTCTTTATTTTTAACAAGATCTATTTTTAGGAACTGAGGGAGTAGTAAAAACAAAAGTGAGACTAACACATTTTTCTATTTGCAAAAAGAATAATTTTCTTTTTCACCCACCCAACCTAATCCCACCCACTCTCTCCCACTCAC
>NW_021293239.1:0-1262 GCF_002162155.2 Triticum dicoccoides
ATCTACAAGGGTCAATCTAGCTAGCTTCCCGTTCTTCTCCATCTACTTCTGCTAGTGCTTATTATTGCTAAATACTCCGTCGCCGTCGCCGCCGCTAATCACCATCAGCTTAATCCCTCCATCTAGCTCTAGTACTACTACACCACGTTTACTACTTCCGATCCATCTAGTCCAAGTTCTTCCACACGTACACATCTCTACACATATATATCTCTGTCTGCTCTAGTACGTCTGCCTCCGATCAAGTATATTCTGCTAGCTCTTTGCGCCGGTGAAAGATCAGGGACATCCCACAAAATCGACTCAAAGTTATTTGAGTCGTATCAACTGGTATCAGAGAGCGCCAGGTTTATCACTGCGCGCGATGTCAACCGCAAGCAAGCGTGACGGGGATGAGGTGCGGGAGGATGACGGGCCGCCGCAATATGGTCCCGATCTGGACCCAGGTGTCCGTGCTATGTTCAAGGCTACATACCAGCACTTCGACAACCGCATGAAGGCCCTCGACGAGACGGTGACCGACGGGTTCCAGGCCATGCAAGCAGCCCTCCGTCGCCTAGAGGCAAGGGCAACCGGCACGGCTGCTCCAGCGAGGGAACAACATGCCCTGCAGCAGCGAGCACCTCGCCATGTCCGTGACGCGGACGTTACCAACGACGACAATGATGCTGAGTTCGAGGATGGTTCTGATGCTCACGGCGACTTGCCTCGCCGACCACGACAGGATGCTCATCCCCGTGATGATGGACCAAGGCGGCGCCGCGATGAGGATGAGGACGGAGGTATTGGTAGAATAAAAATTACTATACCTTCGTTCACAGGCAAGGCCGGTCCCGAGGAGTATCTTGAGTGGGAGATGCGTGTGGAGCAGATTTTTGATAATCACCGTTACTCCGAGGAGCGGAAGATTCGTTTTGCTTCTCTTGAATTTTCAGGTTATGCATTAATTTGGTGGGATCAGCTCAACCGCAATGACGCACGACCAGAGTCATGGCGTGAGATGAAGCGTACAATGCGTGCTCGCTTTGTGCCAGCTTATTTTCAGAAGGAGCAACACACAAAGCTTCGCCGTCTTGTTCAAGGAGCCATGACGGTGGATGAGTATTACCAACGGATGCAAGTTCTGATGATCAGAACTAATGTGCATGAGTCTGATGATGCAACAATGACACGCTTCTTTGAGGGGCTGAATGAGGATATACGTGACCGTGTTGATTTGATGCAGTATAATGATATGCAAGATCTTCTTCATCAGGCGGAGC
>NW_021293240.1:0-1291 GCF_002162155.2 Triticum dicoccoides
GTCGTTTCGAAGCACCACGTGATGATCGGGTGTGATAGATCCTTACGTTCACATACAACGGGTGTAAGACAGATTTACACATGCAATACACTTAGGGTTAACTTGACGAGCCTATCATGTACAGACATGGCCTCGGAACACGGAGACCGAAAGGTCGAGCATGAGTCGTATAGTAGATACGATCAACATGAAGATGTTCACCGATGATGACTAGTCCGTCTCACGTGATGATCGGACACGGCCTAGTTCACTCGGATCATGTAATCACTTAGATGACCGGAGGGATGTCTATCTGAGTGGGAGTTCATAAGATGGACTTAATTATCATGAACATAGTCAAAAGATCTTTGCAAATTATGTCGTAAGCTCGCGCTTTAGTTCCACTGTTTAGATATGTTCCTAGAGAAAATATAGTTGAAAGTTGACAGTAGCGATTATGCGGACAGTAGAAAGCTTATGTCCTTAATGCACCGCTCAGTGTGCTGAGCCCCAAACGTCATCTGTGGATGTTATGAACATCGGACATACACGTTTTGATAACTACGTGATAGTTCAGTTAAACGGTTTAGAGTTGAGGCACCAAAGACATTTTCGAAACGTCACGGAACATATGAGATGTTTCGAGGGCTGAAATTGGGATTTCAGGCTCGTGCCCATGTCAAGAGGTATGAGACCTCCGACGATTTTCTTAGCCTGCAAACTAAGGGAGAAAAGCTCAATCGTTGAGCTTGTGCTCAGATTGTCTGAGTGCAACAATCACTTGAATCGAGTGGGAGTTGATCTTCCAATAAGATGGTGATGTTTCTCCAAAGTCATTGCCACCAAGCTGCTAGAGCTTCGTGATGAACTATAACATATCAAGGATAGATATGATGATCCTTGAGGTATTCACGATGTTTGACACCGCGAAAGTAGGAATCAAGAAGGATCATCAATTGTTGATGGTTGGTGAAACCACTAGTTTCAAGAAGGGCAAGGGCAAGAAGGGATACTTCATGAAACGACAAATCAGCTGCTGCTCTAGTGAAGAAACCCAAGGTTGAACCCAAACCCGAGACTAAGTGCTTCTGTAATAAGGGGAATAACCACTGGAGCAGAATTACCCTAGATACTTGGTAGATGAGAAGGCTGACAAGGTCGATAGAAGTATATTGGATATACATTATGTTAATGTGTACTTTACTAGTACTCCTAGTAGCACCAGGGTATTAGATACCGGTTCGGTTGCTAAGTGTTAGTAACTCGAAATAAAAGAGCTACGGAATAAACGGAGACTAGCTAAAGGTGAGCT
>NW_021293241.1:0-1291 GCF_002162155.2 Triticum dicoccoides
GTCGTTTCGAAGCACCACGTGATGATCGGGTGTGATAGATCCTTACGTTCACATACAACGGGTGTAAGACAGATTTACACATGCAATACACTTAGGGTTAACTTGACGAGCCTATCATGTACAGACATGGCCTCGGAACACGGAGACCGAAAGGTCGAGCATGAGTCGTATAGTAGATACGATCAACATGAAGATGTTCACCGATGATGACTAGTCCGTCTCACGTGATGATCGGACACGGCCTAGTTCACTCGGATCATGTAATCACTTAGATGACCGGAGGGATGTCTATCTGAGTGGGAGTTCATAAGATGGACTTAATTATCATGAACATAGTCAAAAGATCTTTGCAAATTATGTCGTAAGCTCGCGCTTTAGTTCCACTGTTTAGATATGTTCCTAGAGAAAATATAGTTGAAAGTTGACAGTAGCGATTATGCGGACAGTAGAAAGCTTATGTCCTTAATGCACCGCTCAGTGTGCTGAGCCCCAAACGTCATCTGTGGATGTTACGAACATCGGACATACACGTTTTGATAACTACATGATAGTTCAGTTAAACGGTTTAGAGTTGAGGCACCAAAGACATTTTCGAAACGTCACGGAACATATGAGATGTTTCGAGGTCTGAAATTGGGATTTCAGGCTCGTGCCCATGTCAAGAGGTATGAGACCTCCGATGATTTTCTTAGCCTGCAAACTAAGGGAGAAAAGCTCAATCGTTGAGCTTGTGCTCAGATTGTCTGAGTGCAACAATCACTTGAATCGAGTGGGAGTTGATCTTCCAATAAGATGGTGATGTTTCTCCAAAGTCATTGCCACCAAGCTGCTAGAGCTTCGTGATGAACTATAACATATCAAGGATAGATATGATGATCCTTGAGGTATTCACGATGTTTGACACCGCGAAAGTAGGAATCAAGAAGGATCATCAATTGTTGATGGTTGGTGAAACCACTAGTTTCAAGAAGGGCAAGGGCAAGAAGGGATACTTCATGAAACGACAAATCAGCTGCTGCTCTAGTGAAGAAACCCAAGGTTGAACCCAAACCCGAGACTAAGTGCTTCTGTAATAAGGGGAATAACCACTGGAGCAGAATTACCCTAGATACTTGGTAGATGAGAAGGCTGACAAGGTCGATAGAAGTATATTGGATATACATTATGTTAATGTGTACTTTACTAGTACTCCTAGTAGCACCAGGGTATTAGATACCGGTTCGGTTGCTAAGTGTTAGTAACTCGAAATAAAAGAGCTACGGAATAAACGGAGACTAGCTAAAGGTGAGCT
>NW_021293242.1:0-990 GCF_002162155.2 Triticum dicoccoides
CGAGCAGTCGAGTACATGTTTCTGGTCCTGAATGTTTCAGCAGAGCTATCAGAGCCGCAGTTATCCCCCCCCAATTTCAGGTTGGCAACAGGAGTCAGCAAGTTCACTGGTGAGTCTAAGCCTGAAACTTGGCTTGAAGACTACCGAGTGGCAGTTCAGATCGGTGGTGGGAACGACGAGGTGGCCATGAAGCATTTGCCCCTCATGTTGGAAGGTTCTGCCAGGGCATGGTTGACTCAATTACCTCCTAGCAGCATTCACACTTGGGAAGATCTGTCCCGAGTGTTCGTCAGAACGTTCGAAGGGACTTGCAAGCGACCAGCGGGATTGACAGAGTTGCAAGTCTGCGTGCAGAAAACCAATGAGACTCTCAGAGAGTATATTCAGAGGTGGATCACTTTGCACCACACTGTGGAAAATGTCTCTGACCATCAGGCAGTATGCGCCTTCAAAGATGGTGTCAAGAACAGAGAACTGAGTTTGAAATTTGGTCGAACTGGTGACATGACTTTGAGTTGGATGATGGAGATTGCTACCAAGTACGCCAACAGCGAAGAAGAAGACCGACTCCGAAGCGGCAAGCACAAGCCGAGTCAGTCGGAAAAAGGAAACACCAGTCGGAAACAGAAGCGGAAGGCTGAACCGGCAGCTCCTGGAGAGGCTCTGGCCGTGACTCAAGGAAAGTCTAAGGGGAAACCAAAAGGATCCTGGAACCCCAAGAAGGTGAAGGATAAAGAAGGGAACGACGTGATGGATATGCCGTGCCACATCCACACGAAGAAAGATGAAGAGGGGAATATCATTTACCCAAAGCACACCACTCGCCAATGTCGACTCCTGATCCAGCAGTTTCAGGGAAAACAGTCTAAGGACAAGGAGAAGGAGCCGGACAAGGCCGAAGACAAAGAGGACAGTGAGGGAGGATATCCGCATATCAACTCCACTCTGATGATCTTCGCAGATGTGGAAAGCAGAAGTCGACTGAAAGTG
>NW_021293243.1:0-1181 GCF_002162155.2 Triticum dicoccoides
CCCCCTGGAACTCCCTCACTCTCCCGAACTCTCCCCCCTCCTCTGCTTCCTCTCTCCCTCACTCGCCCGAACGGAGCCGCCGCCACCGACGAGCTCCCTCGCGGCCACCGCCACCCCCTAGCCTCGCCGATGCGCTCAAAGGCTCCGCCTCGACCCCCTCTTCCTCCCCACCGATCCACGGCCCTCCGGAAGCCCTGGATGCTGCCAGCTTCGCCGTTCCCCTCCTCGGCCACCGCGGATCACCGCCGTCAAATCCGCCCCCGTCCGGCCTCCCTCAAGCTCGCCGTCCACCTCTACAGGGTCTACGTGAGCTCTCCGTCCGTTTCCCCCTCTCTGTTTCATCGTTCGCGCGCCGTAGCTAGGTTATCCACCGCGGCCGAGAGCTTCTCGCCGCCGGCCATGGCGTGGCCGTGGCCACAGCCACCGCAGCTCGCTCCCGAGCCCACCGTCGTGCTCACCGCAACCCCAGGAGGCCGCAGCGCCCTTCCGTTTCCCCTCTTGTGCACCGTAGCGCCGTTCCCGCCAACGCCCGAGGTCCGGCAGCCGCTGAGCTCGACGCCGGCGAGGATTACGGCCGCCCTAGCTTCTCCCGTTTGCCCTGTTAGATGCGCGCGAGCCTGGGCATTCCGTAGATGCCCTCGCCGGCCATTTGGTCGCCGGAGCAAGAAACCCGAAGGCCTCCGCCGCCTCGGCCTCGCCGGCGACTCAACGCCGGCGGGATTGAGTCGTTTGACCAGGGGTTTGACCTCCCCTGGGTCTATGACAGGTGGGCCCCCGCCATCAGGTGATTAGTTTAAGCTAATCACCACCTAAGCTAACCCCCTGACACTGACATGTGGGCCCTAGTGCCCCTAATCTTTAATTAAACTAAACTAACCCCCCCTGTCTAACCTGTGTCACTGACGTGTGGCCCCCACACGTCAGGTTTGACTCTGGGCGACCCAGTTGACCTGCTGACCTCAGCCTTACGCCATGCTAACGCAATATTCCTTTTCTGGAATTTAGTTCATTTTATAAATATTCAGGAAATTCCAGAAATTTGTAAAAACTTCTAAAAATCATAGAAATTCAACCGTAACTCCAAATTAGATAATTTATATATGAAAAATTATCAGAAAAATTCAAGGAATCCATCTGTACCATTTTCATGCATGTTAGAACAACTTATAGCTGCTGTTTAG
>NW_021293244.1:0-1355 GCF_002162155.2 Triticum dicoccoides
AACTTCATTTAATCTGGTTTTAGTTGCATTAGCCCAAAACACATTCATTTTGCCATGTCATGATCATGCATCATATTGTGCATTGCATTGATTGTGTTCCCTTCTGTGTTGCCGGTATTTGTCCCCTCTCGATAGACGTGATACCGATGATGTGATCGTTGACACTGATGAAGACTCAATGTTATCTTCAGAAGTGCCAGGCAAGCAAAACCCCCTTGTTCATTCCGATAAAATCCCACTCTCTCGCTCCTGCTCTCTTTTACTGCATTAGGACAACATCGATTCATCTGTTACTTGCTGCGGTAGCTGAACCCCTTTATCCTCTGCATGACCTGTCATTCCACAATAATTAGATGAAACCCACTAGCATGAGTAGGAGTTGTTTGAGCCCTGTTGTGCCTACTCATTCATGTTTGTTTATCATGCCTGCTACTGCTTAGAGTTGAGTCAGGTCTGATTCATCGGGGATGAATCAGAGGTGTGTGAACATGTCCTACTATGTGTGAGCTAAGTGTGAGAACACGATTTGTTAAAAGGTATCGGTGAGAGGCCATGTAGGAGTACATGGTGGGTTGTCTCATTGCAGCCGTCCTCAGGAACTGAGTTCTTTGTTTGTGATCCATGATTCAGCTACTACCACGCATTGGGCCCGAAACCAATGGACCCTCTCGGCTTCTTAATCACCCTTGTCCTCTGTCCAGGAGTTGCAAGTAGTTTCTGGTGTTTGTAGTATGCTGGAGGCCGTGGGCAGCGCTGACCGTAGGGGTGGGCTGTGATGCGGTAGGCACGTGGCCGGGTAAACCGGGCGCCCGTTTGGTGTCACAGAACCCTGTTCACATCGTTTGGGGCTGTGAGCGAAACTCCGGCCGGATCTCCTCATGGATGGAACCCGAATAGGCGATAAACCTGGACTAGAGACTTGAGTGTTTAGGCAGGCCGTGGCCGACACCCACGTTGGGCTTCCGCTTGAAGGTTGCCGAGTACATGTCGTGTAAACGGCGGTAAGTGGTGAGAGCATGTGTGAAGAAGTACACCCCTGCAGGGTTAACATCATCTATTCGAATAGCCGTGTCCGCGGAAAAGGACTTCTGGGTTGCTTATATCAGTTCATAGACAAGTGAAAGTGGATACTCTAAAATACGCAAGATAAGCGTGAGTGCTATGGATGGCGTTCTCGTAGGGAGACGGGAGCGGATCCATAGTGGTGTATTGATATGGTGAATATGTGGACTCGTGTGCGCCACCTCAAAAGAGTTACTTGCAGTCGTAGTTCAGGATAGCCACCGAGTCAAAGCTGGCTTGCTGCAGTTAAACCCCACCATCCCTTTGTTGATAATGATGCATATGTAGATAGT
>NW_021293245.1:0-1355 GCF_002162155.2 Triticum dicoccoides
AACTTCATTTAATCTGGTTTTAGTTGCATTAGCCCAAAACACATTCATTTTGCCATGTCATGATCATGCATCATATTGTGCATTGCATTGATTGTGTTCCCTTCTGTGTTGCCGGTATTTGTCCCCTCTCGATAGACGTGATACCGATGATGTGATCGTTGACACTGATGAAGACTCAATGTTATCTTCAGAAGTGCCAGGCAAGCAAAACCCCCTTGTTCATTCCGATAAAATCCCACTCTCTCGCTCCTGCTCTCTTTTACTGCATTAGGACAACATCGATTCATCTGTTACTTGCTGCGGTAGCTGAACCCCTTTATCCTCTGCATGACCTGTCATTCCACAATAATTAGATGAAACCCACTAGCATGAGTAGGAGTTGTTTGAGCCCTGTTGTGCCTACTCATTCATGTTTGTTTATCATGCCTGCTACTGCTTAGAGTTGAGTCAGGTCTGATTCATCGGGGATGAATCAGAGGTGTGTGAACATGTCCTACTATGTGTGAGCTAAGTGTGAGAACACGATTTGGTAAAAGGTATCGGTGAGAGGCCATGTAGGAGTACATGGTGGGTTGTCTCATTGCAGCCGTCCTCAGGAACTGAGTTCTGTGTTTGTGATCCATGATTCAGCTACTACCACGCATTGGGCCCGAAACCAATGGACCCTCTCGGCTTCTTAATCACCCTTGTCCTCTGTCCAGGAGTTGCAAGTAGTTTCTGGTGTTTGTAGTATGCTGGAGGCCGTGGGCAGCGCTGACCGTAGGGGTGGGCTGTGATGCGGTAGGCACGTGGCCGGGTAAACCGGGCGCCCGTTTGGTGTCACAGAACCCTGTTCACATCGTTTGGGGCTGTGAGTGAAACTCCGGCCGGATCTCCTCATGGATGGAACCCGAATAGGAGATAAACCTGGACTAGAGACTTGAGTGTTTAGGCAGGCCGTGGCCGACACCCACGTTGGGCTTCCGCTTGAAGGTTGCCGAGTACATGTCGTGTAAACGGCGGTAAGTGGTGAGAGCATGTGTGAAGAAGTACACCCCTGCAGGGTTAACATCATCTATTCGAATAGCCGTGTCCGCGGAAAAGGACTTCTGGGTTGCTTATATCAGTTCATAGACAAGTGAAAGTGGATACTCTAAAATACGCAAGATAAGCGTGAGTGCTATGGATGGCGTTCTCGTAGGGAGACGGGAGCGGATCCATAGTGGTGTATTGATATGGTGAATATGTGGACTCGTGTGCGCCACCTCAAAAGAGTTACTTGCAGTCGTAGTTCAGGATAGCCACCGAGTCAAAGCTGGCTTGCTGCAGTTAAACCCCACCATCCCTTTGTTGATAATGATGCATATGTAGATAGT
>NW_021293246.1:0-704 GCF_002162155.2 Triticum dicoccoides
CTTGCCGGAGTAGGTTTCGGAAAAAAAAAAAATTGGTCGAAAAAATTTCGAAAACGCATTTTTCGAAAAAATTTCTGGCTATCCTATTTTTAGGTGTTTCTTAGTGTTTTGAGACAGGTGCCATTATAGGAAGTTTTTTTTGACCCGTTTCCAGTTTTTGGGTCCGGGCAGTCGAAAAAAAAAAAATTGGTCGAAAAATTTTCGTGCCCATCCTGTCAGTTTGAGCTAGGAAGAGTTTTGAGACACTCGCCATTATAGTGATTTTTCGCAAAAAAAAAGCAGCGCAAAAAAAAGAGCGCAAAAAAAAAAGAGCGAAAAAAAAATTTCAGAGTGTGCTTTTCCCTTGTTTACGTGCCGCGCCATGATTTTGTTAGTGTTCTAGGCTCGCGTCTCTAGCACAGTCTAGCCTAGGACCAGCACAGTACCGTCGTTGAGCGTTTATTCAACTTTGCATCTCTGAATTGATTATTGCTGACCCTTTTTGCTACCATATTATAAGCCTTCCCAGCTCCACATACATCTACGTCGTGCGTTTGACTCTCCCTGGTAATCGCTCTATCCAAGCTTTGAGAGTTTTTGACTACAACGGTTGCCGATCACCGCCTGCTGCTGGGTAAGAACTGGTAAGAATTTGAGATTTGCTTGACGGATTTGTGACACCCACCACCACCACTTGTTCGTAGTCTGTAGGATCATATTCTTGT
>NW_021293247.1:0-597 GCF_002162155.2 Triticum dicoccoides
ATTATTTGTATTTTTAACATTTTGAATTGAATTAGTTTTTTTTTCTGAATTTTTTGATATATTATTTGTATTTTTAACATATTGAATTGAATTAGTTCTATTTTTCTTAATTTTTTGATATATTATTTGTATTTTTAACATATTGAATTGAATTAGTTTTATTTTTCTTAATTTTTTGATATATTATTTGTATTTTTAGAATTTTGAATTGAATTAGTTTTATTTTTCTGAATTTTTTGATATATTATTTGTATTTTTAAGATTTTGAAAAAGAAAAAGTATTTGGAAAATACCTTTAGTCGCGGTTGGCCTGCCCAACCGCGACTAAAGGTGGTTGCGCGCGGTAACGAAAAACCCGCCAAAAAAGTCCTTTAGTCGCGGGTCGCCTCCCCAACTGCGACTAAAGGTTACCCTTTAGTCGCGGGTCGCCTCCCCAACCGCGACTAAAGGGGGGGGGGCTATAAATACAACCGCCCGACCCGTCGCCTCCATTTCTCCGCTCGTTCTCTGCCGCGCCGAAGGCCTGCCGCCCTCGCCCTCGACGCCACCCGCCGTCGACCTCGCCCTCGACGCCGCCCGCCGTCGCCCGCGCCCTCG
>NW_021293248.1:0-2038 GCF_002162155.2 Triticum dicoccoides
ATTTTTAAGGATTTATTTTTGGGACTTTGGATTTAATTCATTAGCTATTTGAATTTGAATTATATTCATATAATTAGAATATAATTTCAAATACCCCTGAAATATTTTATAAGCTTTTGGAAAAGTCCATCTAGCAATATAAAATATTCAGAGGAGTTTTTGGCATTGTTTGAATTATTTTAAATTCAAAACAGTGGCAAAATAAATTAAATAAAAACAAAACAGAAGAAAAATATGAAACAGAACAGAACTTACCTGGCGCCACTTACCTGGCCCAGCTCCATCTGGCCGGCCCAGCCCACCTCCTCCCCCTTGTCCTCTTCCTCCTCTGCCAGGAGGACGAACAGAGGCGAGGCGTGGCGCGCGCCCGAGAGGCCTCGGCCACCTCCTGCTTCCCCCGGCCTCCCTAGCAACGCCACGACGAGGCCTCGTGTCCCCTCGCTCCTCTTCCTCCCCCGCTGCATCCCCTCTCTCCTCTGTTCCCTCTCTCTCGCCCGGACCGAACGGAGCCGCCGCCACCGACGAGCTCCCTCGCGGCCACCGCCACCCCCTCTCCTCCCCGACGCGCTCCCGAGCTCCGCCGGTCCTCCCTCATCCTCCTCGTCGTCTCACGCGACCAGAAGACCCCCTGGATGCCCAGCAGCGCCGTCGCCGACGCCATCTTCGTTTCCTGCACCGACAGCCGCCGTCGACCGATTCGTCTTCACCAGGCCGTCCCCGAGGCCGCTGAGATCACCTACGACCCCGCCGTGAGCTCCTCTTCTCTTCCCCTCACTCCGCGCACTTGATTTCGTCCCCTAGCTCCATCTTCCACCACGGCCGAAACTCGCCGCCGCCGTGCCTCGTCGCCGTCGTGGCCAGAGCCACTGTGGCTCGAAGCCGGGCACACCACCGTGCTCCACACCTCACCAGGAGCACGTAGCACGCACCAACGCCTCCCCTAGCGCCCTGCATCGCCTAACCCGCGGGTGCCCGAACTCCGGCCGCCGCCTCCCTCGCCGCTGCCGACGCCACAGCCAACCCCAACTCCTCTGGCTTGCTCCATTGGATGCGCACGAGCTCGAGCTCCCTGTAGAACCCCTCCGCGCGTCGAATGGGCGCCGGAGCAGCCATTCCGGCGAGCCACCGCCGCGTCTGGTCGTTGCCGGCGGTTAGACGCCGGTGGATTAGCCGGGCTGACCAGGGATTTGACCCCCCTGGGTCACTGACGTGTGGGCCCGTCCCCTGCTAACCTTTGGTTAAGTTAATAACTAAGTTTAATTAAGCCACTGACTCACTGACATGCGGGCCCGGGCCGACTAATTAAACTAGGTTAGGTTTAAGTTATATTAGGATTAGCCGTAGTCACTGACCAGTGGGCCCCACTGGTCAGGTTTGACCAGCAGCAGCGTCTGTTGACCTGCTGACGTCACGGTGACGCAGTGCTGACGCAGTAAATTCATTTCTGGATTTATTCTTATTCAGGAAATTCCAGAAAATGGTAAAAAACTTCTAAAAATCATAGAAATTCAACCGTAACTCCAAATTAAATAATTTATATATGAAAAATTATCAGAAAAATCCAAGGAATCCATCTGCACCATTTTCATGCATGTTAGAACAACTTATAGCTGCTGTTTAGCACAAATCAATTAAATGGCATTTGAATAATCACATATGGAGTTTGAATTTGAATCTTGTATTCAAACCAACTTCATTTAATCTGTTGCTAGTTGCATTAGCCCAAAACACATTCATTTTGCCATGTCATGATCATGCATCATATTGTGCATTGCATTGATTGTGTTCCCTTCTGTGTTGCCGGTATTGTCCCCTCTCGATAGACGTGATATCGATGATGTGATCGTTGACACTGATGAAGAGCTATATTATCTTCAGAAGTGCCAGGCAAGCAAAACCCCCTTGTTCATTCCGATAAAATCCCACTCTCTCGCTCCTGCTCTCTTTTACTGCATTAGGACAACAACGACATATTTGTTACTTGCTGCGGTAGCTGAACCCCTTTATCCTTTGCATGACCTGTCATTGCCACAGTAAA
>NW_021293249.1:0-1053 GCF_002162155.2 Triticum dicoccoides
TTTGCTTGGGGTAGGGGGCAAGAAATAGATTAGGATTAGGAATAGATCTAGGATTAGATACGGAATAAACGAAGTAGGAAAAGAGTCCTACTAGGACAAGGAAAAAGGAGTGGCTCCCTGGCCCCCTTGGTGCGTGCGCGCGCGGTGGCCTTGGTTGGCCGGCCGGCGGCTAGCAGCTTGGGCCTTTGGCCCAAGGCGCTGCAGTTTTTTTTTTTTTTTAAAAAAACGGTCTCGCGCGCAGAGCGACAAAATAAAAAAAATCTAAACGAACTCCAAAATTAATACAGTAAACTTTCCCCGACTCCTAAAAACGAGTCGAACAAAAATGAACTTTACTCGGGGCCTAAATGCAAAAAAAAATTTTAAAACACGCATTTTTCCCTAAGGCAAATAAAACGCAAATAAAACTCCGGCAAAATCAAAATGGGTTTATTTATTAAATCTTCATTTTTCCTAAATTTGGGAAAGTCATATTATTCCCTCTCTCAAAATTTTTATAGGAAAACTTTATGAAGATAATTAAATAAATCCAAATGATCCTATTTTCAAAATTTGAGAAATCCCAAATATGAAAATAATGAAACTTCCAACTCTCTCCGAGTGTCCTTGAGTTGCGTGAAATTTTCTAGGATCGGAAAATGCGAGAAAAACATGATATGCATGATGACCTAATGTATAACATTCCAAATTGAAAATTTGGGATGTTACAAACCTACCCCCTTAAGATGAATCTCGCCCTCGAGATTCGGGTTGGCTAGAAAATAGGTGAGGGTGGTCCTTGAGCAAAACTTCCTCTCTTTCCCAGGTGGCTTCATCCTCAGTGTGGTGGCTCCACTGAACTTTACAAAACTTGATAACTTTGCTGCGGGTAACTCTGCTGGCATAATCGAGAATCTTAACAGGTTTTTCCTCATATGTCAAGTCATCCTTCAACTGAATTGCTTCCAGTGGCACTGTGTCTCTTAACGGTACCTCTGCTATCTCTGGGTGGCATTTCTTCAACTGAGAAACATGGAATACATCATGAACTCCTGACAGTCCTTCTGGCAATTC
>NW_021293250.1:0-1646 GCF_002162155.2 Triticum dicoccoides
AAATAATTTCCAACCTACAGATGCCTAATTCTATTCTTATAGGCAGTTGGGCAGATTGATGCTTATCTAACAAGGACAATTATTCGGACCATTCGGGTTGATGTTTGTGCCATGGATATTGCGGATGTCCTTGTTGGACAAGCATCAATCTGCCAAACTGCCTATAAGAATAGAATTAGGCAGCTGTAGGTTGGAAATTCTTTTGGCATGTTATGTACATAAACTGGACTCTGAGAAAAGGACTGATGGATCCATATTTACAAGTATATGAAAGATGCCAGTACATGGTTAGGCATACACACTATGTTAAGTGATTAGTATTTGAATTAGCCTTCTAAATCATTTTTTACAAATGGGTTTGAGAGTTTCAAGAGTCGAGACAATTCTACGGTCTAATAGTTGAGTCGAGGCAAGTGCGTGACGAACCCCTGTTTTGTAGGGTCGACCATTGTGTGTGCATTCATTGTTATTTGTTATTGTATGATTTTGTATCCTTGTGCCCATTCGGGTTCACTCGGAGTTACAGATGATCAATGTGATTTTTATTTCGATGCTCGGATGTTCCATGGGATATTTATTTCTGAAAGCCAGGACGGTGAGGACGTCACACATGTCTAATACGAAGTGTCTGTGGTTTAAGGCATGATGTGAATAGTCCGGTGGGCTTGAGCTAGGTCGTTGTGGACGCGGCACTTGTTCAATCCAAAAGTGTAGGTGGTATAAAGCATTGTGTGGATATTCTGGAATGCTCAATACAAGAGAAAGTTCTTACAAATGCATGGTTTCTGTGCGTTGCAAACGGGAGAGTAAACATTTTTTAGCTGAGCAACTATTTTCATTTAAATTCAATTTTGATTCTGACTCGTCATATTGATACCGTGCACCTACGACCACAAACATGCAACATCTGGGTGGTGCCATTCAACACTGAGGAGGCCAGATCTATAAATTATGTGTCACCGTCACATGCAGCAGATGGAATACAAATTAATATCATAGTTATCGGTTCCAATATTAACATTTATGACTATCACAAGAGTTGTTTGGATATTTTCAAAATAAACATTCATTCAGTTCTGATGTTCATGAATATTGTAAGTGTATGCTCATCCTGTTAAATAATTGTTTGTGTATTCGCTAAAAAACAAATGTTAAGTCCATTAGTAAGTACGCGCGTGGATTACACCAAGAAAAATTACATACATTGTGAGAACCTGGTGCAAATACAACAAGCCGATGGATTATACTAGACTCACTATAATCATTTACCTAGCTCACTCCTTGCCAAACATCACATAACATTGTGTGCCGCGTGTTAACTTGTAATACGGATCCGCGTCCAAAATGAAGACTAATTGTGCTGTATTGGCTAAGGTTGCACCATAAATAGCATTAAAAATATTAGACATGTAAAATAACATCATATTCAGACTCTACACATTTTTCTAATCAAATTCCACATATAACATGTTAAAATTGGAGTTACGGTTTAAAAGATATGGACATTTACATTTATGCCCCTAACTCGAATCCACTACTCAGATTTGCCTCTAATTTCGATGCATACTCAAATTTGCCCCTCTGTCGTTAGTTCCCTTATTGAAATGCCCTTTTGTGTCGTTTCCGTCTGACCAAAGCTCGTTGAA
>NW_021293251.1:0-1246 GCF_002162155.2 Triticum dicoccoides
GCAGGAATAGACCTTCGTGGTCAGGCGGAGGTGTCCCGTCTGACCAATCTCCTGAGGTTACTGACGATGCCGGAAGCACGGTCAGCCTGACCACGAAGGTCTATTCCTGCAAGCAATCGAAGAACGAGCAAGAATATGATAAAGCAATCATCACTTGTAACTCCGTTCTTGTTTCCCTTGCGTATGCCATCATCTCCATGCTTGTTCTTGCTCCAATGTTCATCCTTCTCCAAGCTAGGCCCTTCATTTCTAAGCAAAACAAATGTATCCATTTTAGGCAGCATCATATTCTCATGAACATTAGAATCATTACCAAGAAACGGAAGTACCTGGTAATGGGTGGGGAAACAAGAGATAGGGTTGATTTCGGACCCCTCCACCAAGGGCCACGAAATTCCCCCCTCTTCCTCCATATATACAGCCCTTAGGGCATCGTTTAGACTTTGGGTTTTGTTTAGATTAAAAGTTCGCCATAGCTGCAACTTCGCGTACTTCGTTTGTGTTCAACGACCAGACAAAGGCGTCACAGAACCCCACCTTGATCAATAAAGCTTTCATCTTATATTCGCAATATCCAGATTGCAATCTTAGTTTCTTGCTTGTTCTTCGTTTGCTCGCAGGAAACAGACCCTCGTGGTCAGGTTGATCGTGCTCCGGTGTGGTCAATAACCTCTCGGAGTTGGTTTAGCGATTGCTAAGGCGCGACGTCCTCGCACGTTCGTAGTCGGATCGTCAAAGTCGACTTCCACCAAAGCGAAATCCACCATCTCATCGAAAGACGGGACACCCTTGCCTCTATCAAGTGGTATCAGATTTCCAGGTTGCTCGGTGAGATTTTACAGTTTTTCGTAGTTTAGATCGAGTCTGTTCTTCATACCTATAGTCCACGAAAAAGCCACAAAAAAAATTAGGGTTAGTTCATCATATCCGAACCAATCTGAGCCTTGCATAATCTTTTTAGGGTTTTGCTTTGTTGAATTTGCGGTTGCATCGTCGTGTCTAGTTGCTGGTCTTAGAGTCTAGTCTTTTAGAGTTTCGAGTTCTGGTCATAAGTTGTCACGCCGCCGCCGCACCATCATCATCGCCCCTGCCATCTACCACCACCGCACCGAATCCGTATCCATATACCACCACCAATCCGTGTCCATATACCACCACCGATCCATATCCATATACTACCACCGCTACCACCACCGCTGCCATCTACCACCACCATATATCCACCACCAATCCGAGTTCTTTGCTT
>NW_021293252.1:0-1140 GCF_002162155.2 Triticum dicoccoides
CGCAGCGCCGACGTATCGGCACGGCGGGGAGGGCGGCTTTGGTAGAGCGAATGGAGTGGAGGGGGACGGGGGACGGGGGTTTGGGGAATATTATTGGCTAGTTGGCCGAAGGGCGGTTGAATTTAGGATTTGGGGGGAAATTTGTTTAGGGGGGGGATTTTCGCATGGTGGGCGGGGGGAGTTTGGCGCATGGTCGGTTTCTCTAAGTGCAGTCCCACGTGTCAGTGAAGAGGCAAGCCGAAGGCGTTCCATTTGCGTGACCGAATGTGTTTGGGGTGCAATGCGACCGCAACAGGGGTGCTATGAGTGTGCTGCCTTTTTTCCTTTTAAACTAGGTGCTTCGCCCCCTAAAAGACTTTGTGCTTTGCGCGATCCATCGATACTACTACTAGTAATCCGGTACTCCCGACTAAAACGGGTCTTTTCCCGCGCAATATGCTGGGAGGTTGGCTTAGTTGGGTTTTTTAGGACGAGTAATGCTACACCTACGTAATCCCAGTTACATAATTACCGTAATGTGAAACGTGTGAGCTGTTGATTGTAGATTGGGGGGGGGGAGGGACACTACTAGGGAAAAGCCTATACACAGAATCTTAGCAGCAGCGCAGCTCAAAAAGGAGCGCTGCTGCTAATTAGCAGTAGCGCGGGCGAGTAAAACTCGCTACCGACAAGCGTTTAGCAGTAGCGCGCATTGTGATGCCCGCGCTGCTACAAATAGCGACCGACAGTGCCCCCAAAACTCCATTTAGTAGCAGCGCGGTCCCGCGAGCCGTGCTACTAGTATGGATTTAGTAGTAGCACGCTTTTTCTAAGGTCGCTGCTGCTAATTTTCAAATGTGACACACTTTTTGTCTCGGTTAGCAGTAGCGCTTCTGACATAAACGCGTTGCTGCTACTTTCGTATCAGCAGCGCGTTTCACGTCCCGTGCTACTGCTAATCCGCACCAACCCACCACCTTTCCCCACCCGTCCCCTCCCCTCCCCCTCCTCTATTCCCTTTCCCCTACCTCCCACATCCTCCCACTCTCACTCTTCTTCTTCCTCAACACTTCTCCCCCATTACTCTCCCTCTTCTACCTACCTTTCTCTCTCCCTTCATTACTCCTACCTAACTACACCATCTCCATTAATGCATCTCCT
>NW_021293253.1:0-1026 GCF_002162155.2 Triticum dicoccoides
AAAATTTTCCTACGTAACACCAAGATCTATCTATGGAGAGACCAGCAACGAGTAGAAAGGGGAGTGCATCTACATACCCTTGTAGATCGCTAAGCGGAAGCGTTCAAGTGAACGGGGTTGATGGAGTCGTACTCGTCGTGATTCAGATCACCGATGATCCTAGTGCCGAACGGACGGCACCTCCGTGTTCAACACACGTACAGCTCGACGATGTCTCCCACGCCTTGATCCAGCAAGGAGAGAGGGAGAGGTTGAGGAAGACTCCATCCAGCAGCAGCACAACGGCGTGGTGGTGATGGAGGAGCGTGGCAATCCTGCAGGGCTTCGCCAAGCACCTACGGGAGAGGAGGAGGTGTCACGGGAGGGAGGGAGGCGCCAAGGGCTCAGGTATGGATGCCCTCCCTCCCCTCCACTATATATAGGGGCAGGGGAGAGGGGGGAGGCGTAGTCTTGCCCCTTCCTCCAAGGAAGGGGTGCGGCTAAGAAGGGGGGAGGAGTCCATCCTCCCCAAGGCACCTCGGAGGTGCCTTCCCCCTTTAGGACTCTCCCCTTTTTCCTATATCTTGGCGCATGGGCCTCTAGGGGCTGGTGCCCTTGGCCCATGTAGGCCAAGGCGCACCCCCTACAGCCCATGTGGCCCCCGGGGCAGGTGGCCCCATCCGGTGGGCCCCCGGGACCCTTCCGGTGGTCCCGGTACAATACCGATGACCCCGAAACTTGTCCCGATGGCCGAAACAGGACTTCCTATATATAAATCTTTACCTCCGGACCATTCCGGAACTCCTCGTGACGTCCGGGATCTCATCCGGGACTCCGAACAACATTCGGTAACCACATACAAACTTCCTTTATAACCCTAGCGTCATCGAACCTTAAGTGTGTAGACCCTACGGGTTCGGGAGACATGTAGTCATGACCGAGATGTTCTCCGGTCAATAACCAACAGCGGGATCTGGATACCCATGTTGGCTCCCACATGTTCCACGATGATCTCATCGGATGAACCACGATGTCAAGGACTCAATC
>NW_021293254.1:0-2592 GCF_002162155.2 Triticum dicoccoides
GAAGTACCTGAAAAGGACTAAGGAAATGTTTCTTGTTTATGGAGGTGACGAAGAGCTCGTTGTAAAGGGTTACGTCGATGCTAGCTTCGACACAGATCTGGATGACTCTAAGTCACAAACCGGATACGTGTATATTTTGAATGGTGGGGCAGTAAGCTGGTGCAGTTGCAAGCAAAGTGTTGTGGCGGGATCTACATGTGAAGCGGAGTACATGGCAGCCTCGGAGGCAGCACACGAAGCAGTCTGGGTGAAGGAGTTCATTACCGACCTAGGAGTCATACCCAATGCGTCGGGCCCAATGAGTCTCTTCTGTGACAACACTGGAGCTATTGCCCTTGCTTACTGGTGGGTCCCAGGTCTATGATCTCAATTCCTCTTCTCTCCATTGTCTAACCTTTGCACGGGCACACACGAAGAGCGGCGCTAGCTTGCCGTGGTGTTATTACAACTAAAAAAAGCTTGGAAAATAGAAGAATCGCCTAGAACAAGAGACGTTGTGGCTGGTCGAGACGGTGCTAACCACATCTATCCTCCGTGCCATGTTTGCATGATGAAGCTGTGTGGCTAGTGGGGTGTTTTCGACCAACTGGCTGGGTCCTGAGGTCAAACCATACGTACTACGTCTGATACAGTATATTTTTATAGGTCCTCCTCGGTTGTAGCGCCGAAGCAAGTAAATGAGTCGTCAAATCACGAAAGACCACCTTTCCTGCCGAGTACATCAGTGAGGCACGGTGGCTAGCTAGTTGGGCAAGTTCGACCGATTAGCTAGGCTGCCGCCACATTTGTTTTTGCACCCCTTTTTTATCTACTTGTCGGCAGGTAAATTTAAATATCCACCGCGGCGTTGCTCTGGTGTTTGGGTGCGGCAGGATTTTTAATTTTTTGATTGACGGGAGCAGGCGCGGCAGGATTTATAATTTTTTGATTGACGGAGTAGGCGCGGCAGCAATTAGTCACGATGACTCCGCCTGTAAAAACCCACTGCTCCTTGATGTGAGAAGTCGTTGACTGGTGTTTTACCGTGGTGAAAACCAAAAGATTCCCCGCTCCCTCCGCATTCCCGTAGATTGAATTGCCTTTCAGCCATTTCGCCCCCTTTGCTTCCTCTCCCCATTGCTTCTACCTGGTGCCATGGCGGCGCAGCAGATCACGGGGTCCGAGGTGAGGTTCCTGACACAGGAGCTCCATGCTAAGGATGCGGAGCATAGGGCCAAGGATGTGGAGCTCCGTGAGCTCAAGGGGGAGAGGAGTGCCATGCTCCTCTGTTATGTGCGGGAGTTCATGGAGCTTTAAAAGCGGCAAGCGTCCACCACAAAGATGCTCGAGGCATCGGCGGCGTTGCTGCAGAAAGCGGGAGATACGATAGGCCGTCAGGGGAGCCGGCTGGTGCGTGAGCGGGCCGATCGTGATGAGGTCCAGGATCGCCTCAGCCACTTGGTGAACCAAGTTGCCACGCACGTGTTGCGGCTGCGCGATGCCTACCGTCGTGCCAGCGCGACAATGCCGGCCATCGGGCTAAACCCGTTTGACCACCCAGTCGACTTCAACGAGCTGCGGCTTCCTGACCTGGTCTCCTTCTTCACCTATATCTCCGAGGATTTGAGCCGTCTCCGCGCGATGGTGGGGGCTGAGCTGGACAAGGAGGGGTTGCGGGCTGCCGTCGCCATTGCCGGGTGAATCCTTTCAGGGCTCCGTCACCGGAATCCATTCGTGCCATTGGACACCGTCTTTGATGAGCTGGCTCCCGTCGATCGGGAGCGGGCTCTGCGGGTGGTTGCACCCTGCATCACCAACGTCGTGCACCTCGAGAAGCAGAGGGACTTCGGTGGTGTTTAGGCGCCCTCTGCATGGGCATGTCCATGTCTCGGCGCAACATGACCGTTGGATCAAACTCAGACGGTGCCGATCAGTCACTGTAGCACAAAGCGTGTGGGTATGTCTGGTTGCATTCTCATCTCAATAGTTGTTTCCTCTTCGTGTATTTTTGTCAACCTACTAGTGTGGACTCATGCACCCTTCATGCACTCTGCCAAACACCCAAAAGTGGGTCGAGAAGGGAACTTTTGCTCCCATCCCGTGCACCATTCATACACCCAACACTATTCGTGCTTCATATGGTTCATGTTTTCATGGAGTACTGTAGCACCATACTCTCCATGAGCTGTGGACCTAGTTCTGTTAACATTGATCTCACTGTTCATTCTCGACCGGACAGTCGAAAAAGCGGTACTATGTTACATATAGGAGTGGTTGACATGCGCACAACATCATTTGTTATTGTCATATCTTACTACACTAGCAACAAGATCGTGTAGTACTGATGTATGAACCACTGCGCATGCCTAGTAGTAGGAGCACTGTGTATGTTCAAGTGGCTGCCGTGTTTCGCACTCCTCCGTCGTAAGAGTGGAAACGCTTGCTGTAATCATTTTTTTCTTCAGAAAAACAGTGGACATGCTCTACCGTGCGGATCCTCCTCCAGCCATGCACTAAATTACTCACTTTCGCCGACGTGTGGGACAGCCAGCACATGGGTCCACCAGCCATGCACTAAATTACTCCGTAGTAGAGTGACGGTAGACTACCCCG
>NW_021293255.1:0-1439 GCF_002162155.2 Triticum dicoccoides
CCGCTCCCGTCTCCCTACGAGAACGCCATCCATAGCACTCACGCTTATCTTGCGTATTTTAGGGTATCCACTTTCACTTGTCTATGAACTGATATAAGCAACCCAGAAGTCCTTTTCCGTGGACACGGCTATTCGAATAGATGATGTTAACCCTGCAGGGGTGTACTTCTTCACACACGCTCTCACCACTTACCGCCGTTTACACGACATGTACTCGGCAACCTTCAAGCGGAAGCCCAACGTGGGTGTCGGCCACGGCCTACCTAAACACTCAAGTCTCTAGTCCAGGTTTATCGCCTATTCGGGTTCCATCCATGAGGAGATCCGGCCGGAGTTTCGCTCACAGCCCCAAACAATGTGAACAGGGTTCCCGAGACACCAAACGGGCGCCCGGTACACCGTGCCACGTGCCTACCGCATCACAGCCCACCCCTACGGTCAGCGCTGCCCACGGCCTCCAGCATACTACAAACACCAGAAACTACTTGCAACTCCTGGACAGAGGACAAGGGTGATTAAGAAGCCGAGAGGGTCCATTGGTTTCGGGCCCAATGCGTGGTAGTAGCTGAATCATGGATCACTAACACAGAACTCAGTTCCTGAGGACGGCTGCAATGAGACAACCCACCATGTACTCCTACATGGCCTCTCACCGCTACCTTTACCAAATCGTGTTCCCACACTTAGCTCACACACAGTAGGACATGTTCACACACCTCTGATTCATCCCCGATGAATCAGACCCGACTCAACTCTAAGCAGTAGCAGGCATGACAAACAAGCATGAATGAGTAGGCACAACAGGGCTCAAACAACTCCTACTCATGCTAGTGGGTTTCATCTATTTACTGTGGAATGACAGGTCATGCAGAGGATAAAGGGGTTCAACTACCGCAGCATGTAACAGTTGAATCGGTGTTGTCCTAATGCATTAAAAGAGAGCAGGAGCGAGAGAGTGGGTTTGTATCGGAATGAACAAGGGGGTTTTGCTTGCCTGGCACTTCTGAAGATAACATTGAGTCTTCATCAGTGTCAACGATCACATCATCGGTATCACGTCTATCGAAAGGGGGCAATCACCGGCAACTGAGGAAAGACACAATCAATGCAATGCACAATATGATGCATGCTCATGACATGGCAATATGAATGTGTTTTGAGCTAATGCAACTAGCAACAGATTAAATGAAGTTGGTTTGAATACAAGATTCAAATTCAAACTCCATATGTGATTATTCAAATGTCATTCACTTCATTTGTCCTAAACAGTAGTGATAAGTTGTTCTAACATGCATGAAAATGGTACAGATGGATTCCTTGAATTTTTCTGATAATTTTTCATATATAAATTATTTAATTTGGAGTTACGGTTAATTTTCTATGATTTATTGAAGTTTAGAATATATTCTGGAATTATTAAATCATTTCCTAATTTATTT
>NW_021293256.1:0-1728 GCF_002162155.2 Triticum dicoccoides
CGATGATGACTAGTCCGTCTCACGTGATGATCGGACACGGCCTAGTTGACTCGGATCATGTGATCACTTAGATGACCAGAGGGATGTCTATCTAAGTGGGAGTTCATAAGATGAACTTAATTATCCTGAACATAGTCAAAAGACCTTTTGCAAATTATGTCGTAAGCTCGCGCTTTAGTTCCACTGTTTAGATATGTTCCTAGAGAAAATATAGTTGAAAGTTGATAGTAGCGATTATGCGATCAGTAGAAAGCTTATGTCCTTAATGCACCGCTCAGTGTGCTGAACCCCAACGTCGTTTGTCGATGTTGCGAACATCGGACATACATGTTTTGATAACTACGTGATAGTTCAATTAAATGGTTTAAGTAGAGGCACCAAAGACGTTTTCGAAACGTCGCGGAACATATGAGATGTTTTGAGGGCTGAAATTGGGATTTCAGGCTCGTGCCCATGTCAAGAGGTATAAGACCTCCGACGATTTTCTTAGCCTGCAAACTAAGGGAGAAAAGCTCAATCGTTGAGCTTGTGCTCAGATTGTCTGAGCACAACAATCACTTGAATCGAGTGGGAGTTGATCCTCCAGATGAGATAGTGATGTTTCCCCAAAGTCATTGCCACCAAGATGCTAGAACTTCGTGATTAACTATAACATATCAGGGATAGATATGATGATCCTTGAAATATTCATGATGTTTGACACCGCGAAAGTAGAAATCAAGAAGGAGCATCAATTGTTGATGGTTGGTGAAACCACTAGTTTCAAGAAGGGCAAGGGAACAAAGGGATACTTCATGAAACGGCAATTCAGCTGCTGCTCTAGTGAAGAAACCCAAGGTTGAACCCAAACCCGAGACTAAGTGCTTCTGTAATAAGGGGAACAACCACTGGAGCAGCATTACCCTAGATACTTGGTAGATGAGAAGGCTGGCAAGGTCGATAGAAGTATATTGGATATACATTATGTTAATGTGTACTTTACTAGTACTCCTAGTAGCACCAGGGTATTGGATACCGGTTCGGTTGCTAAGTGTTAGTAACTCGAAATAAAAGCTACGGAATAAACGGAGACTAGCTAAAGGTGAGCTGACGATATATGTTGGAAGTGTTTCCAAGGTTGATATGATCAAGCATCGCACGCTCCCTCTACCACCGAGATTGGTGTTTGCGTTGAGCATAGACATGATTGGATTATGTCTATCGGAATACGGTTATTCATTTAAGGAGAATAATGGTTACTCTATTTTTGAATAATACCTTCAATGGTCTTGCACCTAAAGGAATGGTTTATTGAATCTCGGTTGTAGTGATACACATTTTCATGCCAAAAGATATAAGATAGTAATGATAGTACCACTTACTTGTGGCACTGCCATGTAAGTCATATCGGTATAAAATGCATGAAGAAGCTCCATGTTGATGGATCTTTGGACTCACTCATTTTTGAAAAGTTTGAGACATGCGAACCATGTCTATTGGTGTATACGCATAAAGAAACTCCATGCAGATGGATCGTTTGGACTCACTTGATTTTGAATCACTTGAGATATGCAAATCATACCACATGGGCAAGATGACTGAAAAGCCTCGTTTTCAGTAAAATGGAACAAGATAGCAACTTGTTGAAAGCAACACATTTTGATGTGTGCAGTCCAATGAGTGCTGAGGCATGCAGTGAATATCGTTATGTTCTTACTTCACAGATGATTCGAGTAGATGTTAAGAATA
>NW_021293257.1:0-980 GCF_002162155.2 Triticum dicoccoides
GCATGAGTCGTATAGTAGATACGATCAACATGAAGATGTTCACCGATGATGACTAGTCCGTCTCACGTGATGATCGGACACGGCCTAGTTGACTCGGATCATGTGATCACTTAGATGACCAGAGGGATGTCTATCTAAGTGGGAGTTCATAAGATGAACTTAATTATCCTGAACATAGTCAAAAGACCTTTTGCAAATTATGTCGTAAGCTCGCGCTTTAGTTCCACTGTTTAGATATGTTCCTAGAGAAAATATAGTTGAAAGTTGATAGTAGCGATTATGCGATCAGTAGAAAGCTTATGTCCTTAATGCACCGCTCAGTGTGCTGAACCCCAACGTCGTTTGTCGATGTTGCGAACATCGAACATACACGTTTTGATAACTACGTGATAGTTCAATTAAATGGTTTAAGTAGAGGCACCAAAGACGTTTTCGAAACGTCGCGGAACATATGAGATGTTTTGAGGGCTGAAATTGGGATTTCAGGCTCGTGCCCATGTCAAGAGGTATAAGACCTCCGACGATTTTCTTAGCCTGCAAACTAAGGGAGAAAAGCTCAATCGTTGAGCTTGTGCACAGATTGTCTGAGTGCAACAATCACTTGAATCGAGTGGGAGTTGATCTTCCAGATGAGATAGTGATGTTTCCCCAAAGTCATTGCCACCAAGCTGCTAGAGCTTCGTGATGAACTATAACATATCAAGGATAGAGATGATGATCCTTGAGGTATTCGCGTTGTTTGACATCGCGAAAGTAGAAATCAAGAAGGAGCATCAATTGTTGATGGTTGATGAAACCACTAGTTTCAAGAAGGGCAAGGGAAAGAAGGGATACTTCATGAAACGGCAAATCAGCTGCTGCACCAATGAAGAAACCCGAGGTTGAACCCAAACCCGAGACTAAGTGCTTCTGTAATAAGGGGAACAACCACTGGAGCAGGATTACCCTAGATACTTGGTAGATGAGAAGGCTGGCAAGGT
>NW_021293258.1:0-1231 GCF_002162155.2 Triticum dicoccoides
TCTGGATAACATAAATAGATTATCGAATAGTTTGCACTAGAAATCACCTGACAAATATGCATATATGCAATATTTTTGGTCATATCCAAGGTAGTCATGTCCTCATCATCCTCCCCTTCTTGAAAATAAAGCCGTCCTCGGCGTTGCTTAATCTGAAATGTGGCTAACAAAAGAGACAAGGTGTACATGTTGTATATGTATATGTCATCCATTTTTACTTCCCTTGATTTTTGCATATATGACACATGAATAGATGAGTAACTTGCATAGTTCATAAAATCTAAAGCCAAAAAATTAGCACAAGAAGTAGAAGGCATGAAAATATTGCAACTCAGTTTGCACATATAAGTGAAGCTCTTATTCATTTCAAAAGATTGACAATGTTCATCATTAAACCATCCCAACATTGGTGAATAAACCTTACTTGCATCAAATTTACATGCTACAACATGCTTAAATATGCAAACATGCAATAAGTCATTCAACATAGAATCATCACCAAGATTAGAGGTCATATCAAAATGATTAAACATTGGTTCTTTTGCATCAATAGTTAATTCAATGGGTGCACTCAAAATTGTTGGTATTTCAGTTGTTTGATCACATGGCAAAGTCAAATTATCAACGTAGTCCTCTAAAATAGGTGGTGTGATCAAAGTAGTGGGTAGCTCATCAGATAGTGCATTCAAATTGACAAGGCATTCATCATTCTCATGTAGAGATGGAAGATCAGTACCTTTGTCATTACCTCTTATGATCAACTTAGATGATGTAGCCACTCTCGAGGGCGATGTGTCACATGGTGGAGGTGATGTAGTCCTGACAACAACGGATGTGGTTGTCATAGTATGCTTAGTAGTTGAAGGAACAATCATATCAACTCTTGGAATGTGCACCGTGCGCTTGTTCTCCTCGTGGCCAACACGTCGTTTTATTTCCTGTTCAGCTTTGCAAGCAAGATGAAACAAATGGTCCATAGGATAACACTCTTCATGAATTAGTATCTCTTGAATATCACGGTTTAATCCTCCCCAAAATCTATCCATAAAATCATCTTCACTTTCTTCTAAAGAGGAATGCAACAAGGTAGTTTGTAAATCATCATAATATTTTGTTACAGTTTCACTACCTTGTTTTAAGTGTTGCAACTTCTTAATCATGTCACGAGTATAATAAGCAGGGACGAAAGTATGTCGCATGGCAAGTTTCAAATCATCCCAAGTAGTAGGTA
>NW_021293259.1:0-904 GCF_002162155.2 Triticum dicoccoides
TATCTTCAGAAGTGCCAGGCAAGCAAAACCCCCTTGTTCATTCCGATAAAATCCCACTCTCTCGCTCCTGCTCTCTTTTACTGCATTAGGACAACAACGACATATTTGATACTTGCTGCGGTAGCTGAACCCTTTATCCTTTGCATGACTTGTCATTGCCACAGTAAATAGATGAAACCCACTAGCATGAGTAGGAGTTGTTTGAGCCCTGATGTGCCTACTCATTCATGCTTGTTTGTCATGCCTGCTACTGCTTAGAGTTGAGTCAGGTCTGATTCATCGGGGATGAATCAGAGGCGTGTGAACATGTCCTACTGTGTGTGAGCTAAGTGTGTGAACACGATTTGGTAAAGGTAGCGGTGAGAGGCCATGTAGGAGTACATGGTGGGTTGTCTCATTGCAGCCGTCCTCAGGAACTAAGTTCTGTGTTTGTGATCCATGAACAACTACTACCACACATTGGGATACTTAATTGACTCTCTCGACTTATTAATCAACATGATCTCTGTCCAGGAGTTGCAACTAGTTTCTGGTGTTTGTAGGTAGTGTTAGTAGTCTACCAAGTGGCACCCGGTACAGGTGGGCTTGGGACAGACTAGGCACAGTGGCACGGTGTACCAAGTGGCACCCGGTTGGTGGGCTTGGGAACCCTGCACACATCATTTGGGGCCGTGAGCGACACCCCGGCCGGATCTCCTTGCGGATGGAACCCGAATAGGCGATAAACCTGGACTAGAGACTTGTTCGGTTAGTCAGGTCGTGGCCGACTCCCTCGCCCGGCTTCCGCTTGAAGGTTGCCGAGGTACATGACGTGTACAGGGCGATAAGTGGCGAAAGCGTGTGTGAAGAAGTACACCCCTGCAGGGTTAACATCATCTATTCGAATAGCCGGATTCCTCGGATA
>NW_021293260.1:0-864 GCF_002162155.2 Triticum dicoccoides
AGACTGGGATTTGTCACTCCGTATGACGGAGAGGTATCTCTGGGCCCACTCGGTAATGCATCATCATAATGAGCTCAAGGTGACCAAAGTGTTGGCCACGAGATCATGCATTACGGTACGAGTAAAGTGACTTGCCGGTAACGAGACTGAACAAGGTATTGGGATACCGACGATCGAGTCTCGGGCAAGTAACGTACCGATTGACAAAGGGAATTGTATACAGGGTTTGATCGAATCCTCGACATCGTGGTTCATCCGATGACAACATCGAGAAGCATGTGGGATCCAACATGGGTATCCAGATCCCGCTGTTGGTTATTGACCGGAGAACGTCTCGGTCATGTCTACATGTCTCCCGAACCCGTAGGGTCTACACACTTAAGGTTCGATGACGCTAGGGTTATAAAGGAAGTTTGTATGTGGTTACCAAATGTTGTTCGGAGTCCCGAATGAGATCCCGGACGTCACGAGGAGTTCCGGAATGGTCCGGAGGTAAAGATTTATATATGGGAAGTCCTATTTTGGCCACCGAAAAATGTTCGGGATTTTTCGGTATTGTACCGGGAAGGTTCTAGAAGGTTCCGGAGTGGGGCCCACCTGCATGGGGGGACCCACATGAACGTGAGTAGTGGGGGAAAGGCCCCACACCCCTGGTCAAGGCGCACCAAGATCCCCCCTTAGAAGGAATAAGATCATATCCCGAAGGGATAAGATCAAGATCCCTAAAAAGGGGGGATAACAATCGGTGGGGAAGGAAATGATGGGATTTCTTTCCTCCCACCTTGGCCAACGCCCCAATGGACTTGGAGGGCAAGAAACCAGCCCCTCCACCCCTATATATAGTGGGGAGGCGCATGGGAGCTT
>NW_021293261.1:0-922 GCF_002162155.2 Triticum dicoccoides
GGGAGGGAGGTAGGTACCATGGTTTCCTTCTTTTATTGAATACCAGTAACGCGAGTAAACATTTAAGTGAGAAGTTAGGTAAGCGTTGCCAATGGCCAAAGCCTTTACTCTTTACTTCTTGACTATAGTAATAGTAAATAATGTCACTAGATTTCGGCATAAATACTAGCCAGGTACCATTTCCCAAACTTGATTTCCTTTTTATGCACCTGTTTATGCACCTGGGTCATTGTTCACGAACTAAGACGGCTTAGCCGCCTTTCTTTGGGCCGTATGAAGGAAGTACTTCAACGAATGGGTAGGTTGCCAACCCAACATTATAGGCGGGAAGTTCTCCTTTCTCCAAGTATGCTCATTAGACCGATAGGTGAGTAGCTAGTATAGTAGTAGCCAATACTAAAAACCGATAGTAGAAGGGTCGGTGGATGGCCCTTGCGAAAGTGGCCACGCCGCATCCCTTCAGTAGCCAAGCCCCTTCGGAATGCGGTCATTTTTTCGACCACCTCCAAATGACCTCAACTTTGGCACACATGATCTATGACACAAATAGAGGTGTGTTCCAAAGGTTTTACATTTTTTTGAATTTTTTATTAATTTATAATGCCCTCTAGACTGGCCGGTCAAAACATCGGTCTATACCTCAGGGGGCATTGTAAATAATTCTTTTTCCAAATTTTCTTTCATAGCCATGATTGGCACATGTGGGTCACCATGTTCAAGAAAGTTTGTGTGATTTGGAGGTGGTTGAAAAATCACATTTTTTCAAATACTGGCTTAAGTTAGACCAAATGGCCCCTCCGGAATGCGGTCATTTTTTCGACCACCTCCAAATGACCTCAACTTTGGCACACATGATCTATTGCACAAACAACGGTGGGTTCCAAAGGTTTTATATTTTTTTGAATTTTTTATTAGTTTATAA